>NC_132843.1:18097652-18257652 GCF_048164855.1 Canis lupus baileyi | reverse complement strand
GAAAAAAAAGTCCTCTCCGACTAGCGGGGAGCAGCTTCTGCTCCTTAGAAACGTGGCCCGGGGTCCTGGCCGCGCCGGGGCGAGGACACAACGGCCGCCGCCTCCTCCCCGCCCGCGCCGCGCCGCGCCGCGCTCGGGTTCGCCTCCGCGCGCAGCCCGGGTAAACAATCTCGGGGAGCCGGCCTGCGGCGCCCCGGGCCCGGGCCCCCGCTCCCGCCCAGAGCTCCCCTCCTGGCCCTTCCGAGAAAGTTCACCACCCCCTCGCCCCTGCGCCTCCCCGCCGCCCCCTTTGGTCTTTCGCTTTGCGCTGGGGGGTCCAGCTCTCCGCGGTCCCCGTTGGAGAAGGAAGTTTGCGGGTTACGAGTAGTGGGGTGGGGTGGGGGGGCTCGGGAGCGGGGGGTGGGGGCGGGGGACACTGAAGTTATTGATCCGGTGGCTGTGTTGGAATGTGGCGAGGAGAGTCACGTGGCGGCCTCCTCCTCCTCCTCCTCCTCCTCCTCCTCCTCCTCCTCCTCCTCCTCCTCCTCGGCCTCCTCCGCCTCCTCCACCTTCCGAGCCTCCCCCCGGGGGAAGGCAGGGTCTGGCGGCCGCGGGGAGCCGCGAGGTCCGGCGCTCCGAGGCCGGCAGCGGGGAGGGCGAGCGGCGGGGCGCGGGCGCCGGAGGAGGCGCGGGCAGGCCCGGCAGGGCGTGGGGGGCGGCGGCGGGAGGCGGCGGCGGCGGCCCTCGCGACCCCGGAGGCGGAGGACAAAGGGCGGCTTGTGCGCCCGCCCCGGCCCGGAGGGTCCCGCCGCGGTCCGCGCGGCCCGGCCCGGCCCCGCCCTCTGGTCCCCGGCGGGCGGCGCAGCATCCTCTTCCTCCTCGGCGGCCCGGGCCGCGGCGCCCGGTTGCCCCTGGTACTGCCGCCCGGCGTCCCCCGGCGGCCGCCGGCCGGGGGGCAGGGTAGGGGGAGCCGGGCGCCCCGCGCCTCGCCGGCCGCCGGCCGAGGTGTCTTTATGGACTCGCTTAGCGGAGCCCTCGCCGCGCACACAAAGCCCTTTCTTCTCCGGGGAAGGGACGCGGCGGGGGAGGGAGGGAGGGCGCATTGGAACGCGCGCCCCCCCACCCCCCAGCACAGAAGTTTTAGTTTGGAAGCGAGCTGAATCTCTGACATGGGTCTTGACACAGTTTTTTTTTTTTTTTTTTTTTTTGGTGATTTACATTCACGTGGGCCACACATTTTTCTGGGAAAGCCTAGACCGACGGCCTGAAAAGATTCCAGCGCCGATGGTGAAAAAAAATAGACGCCACGGGCGTGCGCGGGTGTCAGGGTAACGGTGCACGACGCTCGCGTCCGGGGAACTTGCCGGGAGGCTCCACTTCCTTAAAAGTCACGCTGAGCCAAGAAGCAGGACAAACCTCTTCCTAGTCCCTTGGCCAGAAGAACTTTGCGAGTTTGATAGGACAGCGCTCGGGGTTCGGTCCGGTGTAAAGGGTGGCAAAAGGGCTCCGGAACCCCCAGGAATCCGTGAGGCTTTTTATTTTTAAGAAGTTTATTGAAGTTTTGCACAATGGGTGGTTTTGCTTCTCCGCAGCCTCCGAGCATTTAGTTCACCTCCCTTTGGAATGGATTCATAGTTGAAGTTCTGTTGATTGTGGGTGCACGCGTCCCCCGTGTTTCCTAGAGAGGATTCATTCTCATGCACTTAGGATTTTCTGGGCAGTAAGGGAAGCCTTCAGTTGGCGGTAATCGCAGGGCAATCGTGGATCGGCCGATTTACAAAATACCTAGGACCTTCAAGACCTGTGCAGTTCTTAAGTTAATAAGCAGAAAAGAAAAGGAAAGACAAAAAAAAAAAAAAAAAAAAAAGGCAATTGGAAATGAATAAAGAGGGCATGTTATTCTTTGGTTGTATGGTCATTTGCAAGAGTAGTCAACTATCTTCTCCATGAAGACACAGCATCTGTTTCTACTGCCAAGCTCTAAATAAAATATTTACATTAAAAACAAAGATTTAGCTTCCATTTTCTGTGTGGGCACGGAACACAGTGGTGTCCTCCTCCATCAGCTGCTTGGATGACTCCCAGAACAGCGAATGGCCTCAGGTGGGCTGGCTGAGCTTTGGGGGTGAGAAGCTGAAGACAGGAATAAAAATAGTGCCGCCCTTACTAAAGAGCTGGCTTGTTTTTTCTTCAGGGTATGCATTTACCTGGGAAAATACATATTTAGATGAGCCATGTCAGATGAGTAATTATGGTATTAGTAGCGGTTTTGGAGAAGTAGAAGGGCATTCTAGGTGGCTCTTGTTAAATATCTAGCCTTTTCTTCACTATTTGCATTTTTCTCCTGTCTTCCCGGGAAGGGTCTCCATTTTTTTTTTTTTTTTTTAAATGTGTTTTAGGAATCTTCTGAGTGTGTGCATTCTGTACCCTATAGTGTTTGGGAGGTCACATTCGGATCATAGAGAAGCCAGGGAAGTGTTCTGATAGACGTTCTGGCGTCATCATAATAATAAGCGAGAAGCAACACTTTGCTACCAGCAGGCATGGAAAGGCTGACTTGATCCGAGTTTCTTCTGTGAAGAACTGATGAGTAGTGTGGTCACTCAAATAAAAATTCGCGTTCTATCAGATGAGTGACAGTGTTTCAAAACCTTTGCAGATTACTTTATACCAACTTGGAGGAGGCATTGGAAACCATGAAAATGCAATGTGCCCTTCTAAATAAAACATGAAGTTTTGCATCCAGTTTCCAACTTGTCTCCTACATCCATACTATTTCTTTAACAGACAGGGTTTAAAAGATATTTCTGATATGGCTGTCACTTTTGATATCATAATTTGCAACTTATATCTCAGGGGAGTAGTTTACATAAGGCAGGTAAAAACATTAAAACAATATGACAGTTAAGTTTGGAGGTTTTGTTTTCAACCAAATGCTTAAAAATAAGGTCTACCAGGAAATTCTATTACTGGTTGAATTTATTTTGCCTATTCTCATAAATTTAGTATTTTGAATAAAGAATCGTATTTACTTCAAAAATGATGGGGGGGGGTTCTTTTGTTTGTAGCAAACTTTAATGTAATTGTCCTTGATACCCCACCTCCTCAGGGTGGGTGCCAGGTTTCTGGATGCAGTGGTGCTCGCCCTGCTTGGTCTCCTTGCCTCTCTAAAGTGGCTTGAAACTGTTAAACACCAAAAAGATTCATTTTTCTATTTGTGAAAACTGTGAAATATATTTTGAAATGTGAAACTCTTTCACCCCTCTATCTCCCAAAGAGCTGGCATCAAAAGTCTCTCAGCCCACAAAGTCATGAAACTTACTTTGTCCTTATGCCACGAAATCTGCAGAATAACCCTTTCTGTTTAATGAGGGTTACAGCCAGTATTTAGAGGCGAGGGTGGTTAGACAATTAAACGAGTCATCCATTCTATCCCATTTGTATTATTTGGATATTTATCTCAGTTCCTGAGAGTAGACCTGGTATTTGAGGAGATCACCTGACTGAACATAGTTCTGCTGGCAGCTTGTTTTTCGGGGCAGCAAATCAGTTGCATCAAATTGGCCAATTGTGACCTATTTCTATTTTTCTTGCTGGCTCTTTATTTCATTTCTTGTGGTGCTTCTCTGATGGAAGTTTTTCGGCCATTTTACCTGATAAAAACAGGTTTTTTTTTTTTTGAAATTTACTCCAAGAAGCACTGTAAGAAGGAAAAAGTGGTCCACTACATGAAGGTGTGATATATTCAGTAAGAGCCAAGTTATAAAGCTGGAAGGAGAGAGGGGAGCACTTAGACATTTAAATGGCCAAGTTAAACACAGGACACAATTAGGATATCTGGACCCTCAGGTGTTCATAAACCTGTACCAGGGGCCTCAGGAGAGAAATGGTGGGAACCAGGGAGAAAGGGAGCCCCCAAAGTACGTTGTTTAACTTGGCTGTCACAGGAGCTAACCCTTTGTAATTTGGCACATTTTGAAGTTATCACACTTAATGATTGACCTTTTTCCTTTTTCCCCATTTACCTTCTTTTGTACTTATAATGCTATTTTGAGAAGAAGTAATTTATTAGAAATATAATGAAGTGGCAAAAATGTAGCCCTCAATTTAAAGAAGAAATGTAAACTATAGAGTTTGAATGAAAAGGCAGTGGATTTTAAGTCCATAACCTTTTGAAAGTCAGAAAACCTATCTATTAGGCTGTATTCTCCAGTGGAAAGGCTCTCAAAATTGTAGGTGTTAAAAAAGCCATCTCAAGGAGCTTGTACCAGCCCCTAACTGAAAAGAAATGTTAAATTCTCCAGTCCTTAAACACATTTCCCTGTGTTTTTCGGAGACAAAATATATTTTCTTACAGGTAGACATATATATTATATATTAAAAAGGTGCATTCTCTTATTATCCATGCGTTTTAGTCCTTAAAAAAAATAACCTCATCACTAGAGATTCAGTTTTGGTTTTGGAAATGAAGCCATAGTGAGAAAAAAAGCCCTGAATCGTATGTGGAAAAACAGTTGTGTTAAGACAGTATAATAGTTTGCTTTTAATTAAAACTTACTATATAGCTTTTCCCTCAAAATTATTCTTAGAGAAGCTAAGCATGACTCCCTTTTTTAATAACTAGATTTTAACCTAAGGTGAGCTTTAAAAAAATACTAAGAAGATATCTATAGATCTCTATCTATATACTCTTTTTCATGGTGGTGAGGGCGGAATGCTCTACTAATTGTGCGACACACAGCAATGTATGCTTTTACTTTTGGACTTGGATGCTAAAAAGCCTGATTCTTGGAGACTGCAGAAGCTCAGTGTTTGACATCCATACCCCCCTTCAGACAGTTGCACTTGTTCTTCTGTTCATCTATCAAGCAGTGACTGTTTCTTCCCTCTACCACCTCTAAATTATACTGACTAGATGTTGAAGTCATTAAATTGATTACAGTCCAATCAGTAGACAATCCGACATAAACAAAAACAGCAATTACAGTTGGCAAGAATCCCACGAGTGCTAGTCAAAGTTCCAGAACTGATGGTCCAGTGAGTCTTTTCCAAAACGCCGGATTTCACGATTTTAGCAGTTCTGGCAGCATCTTTTTAAAGGGAGGGCACAAAAATTCATAAGATTCCACTTGGCCTTAAAAACAAAAACATCTGTTTGATGCATGAGCGGATTGTTAGCTTTTATTATCCAGCCAAAAAAGGGCAAAAAATAGGATATTGAACATAAAAGCATACATGTAAAAATGAAATTACAAAGGGATTTGAGATTAGCAGCTTTTTATAAAGCTAGCTGTTAATAATATTTTCTTTTTTGTTTTGCCAGGGTATTCCCACATCCCTTAAAATCCATTGTAGTTATTGACAGCCGTGACATCTAATAGCGATGACAGAATTTTTCAACTTTTTGCTGCCAGTAATTGTACTTCTTTTTACTTGCTTTTTTTTTGGGTCATTGCAAGTCTCCTTGCATTTTTGTAGATTTCTTTTCATCATATAGGAACATTTTTGCTCCCCTCTTTTATTTTTAAAGAAAGTCTGTGAGAATTGACTAGTCTGGTGAATTCTAGTGAAATACTTGTTGACATAAGTTGAAATGTGATATTGAGTATACTTGCTTCCTTGAGTTTTCATTTTGATGTAAAACCATGCAACGAGGAGAAAGAGGTTTTGATAGTAGAAAAGAGCAGTTCTACCAAGATCAATTAAGAATTTTATGAAAGTTCTGCTTTTTCTGTTACTGTGGTTTATTAATTCACCTAACAGAATTCACATTGCTGGCTTTAATGCCATTATTTCTGTTGCCATAGAATACATTCTTTATGGATGGTTTTAATAGATACCATGTTGTGTTTTTAGTTATTTTTAAGAGAAAATAATTTTCAGACTTGGAACACTTGCATCGTATTTTAGCAGTCCTACGGATTGTTAAAAACGTAAATATTGTCGTTAGGTAGTAATAATCTGTTAAAGAACGCTTTTGAATTGAATGAAATTTTGATATGAAGGCTGATATTCCAAATCAAACCTCTGGCTAAGTATTTTCCCAGATGTATTTAATTTTTTTTCTACGTTGACTCCTGTTGTGCTGTGAAAGGTGAAAGTTCTGTGGAGAGGATGTGTGCAACTTTCTAATCCCATTTCAATTAAATATGAAATATGTTCCTGTTTTTTGTTTGGGGATTACAAGGTGCACTAGCTGGGACTGCATACCTTTTTTTGTTGTAGTGAAAGTGTACTTGTCTGATTTAAAACACGTTCCGCAACAATGTTATTATAATGCAATTAAAACTTAAACATTAAAGTTAACATTAGTAAATTTAAATAGCTCTGTTATAGTATTAATCAAATAGTGTAAGGAAAGCTTTTAAATGGTTTAAATAATTATGCAACTCTTGGCATAAAAGCCTGACACACAAGATAAATCTTTGAAAAGTAAGTAGAATCGTGGCTTTTTTTTTTTTTTAAACTTTAATTTTAGGCAGCTTGGGCTTTTAGCATGCATCACATTCCACCTCTAGTATAAGTAATTATGCCAGTTTAGTAATTATTAGAGATGAAAGAAATTCAGTAAGAAACGAATTCTTTAAAACTTCAGTAGCTTCAGTTTTAGCAGGGATAATGATCAAGCAGCAGTTATCCAGCTGCCTGGGGACCCTGCCACAGCTACAAGCACTGGGCTGATCTTGGGGGTATCATTATTATGGCAGCACACACTATAGTTGGCATTTCTACTCTAGATGTCTGATAGTAGAGGTTTATAATTTGACCATAAAAAAAAATCTGGATTCAAATATGACTGTCTAGAAACTCCCACTTCTTAGGAGATTAAAAAAAAGTGCATGTACACCTAAAAATTATTATTGGACACCATATATTTTCATTTTATAAGATAGTAAATAATTTTTTAAATCTTCAAAGGAAAACTATATGTAAATCTGTCATTGCATGTGTATATGTGTTGAGAATGTATTGAGCATTTTAAGTCTTGTTTTCAAGTGCAGATGATTTGGTTTGGAAGGCATATAGGATTCATTTGTGAGCATAGCTGATTATGGTCAAGTGACTGACATTCAGAATATTTGTTTTCATAACAGTGCAGTTTGTTGGAATCACATTTTGGTATTTTGGTTAAAAGAAAAATTTTTTATTATGTATTTTAAAACAAAAGATCTCAGTGCCTTGGTTATCACAAGTCAGTAGGAGAGGAACACATAGGTGGTGTGCACACACACAAATATACTCTAATGTTCTATTTGGCATACATTTTGCTCAGCAAATCCATATGAGTTAACCACTGTTTAAGGGAAAAATTGGATTGAATTGGATTTTGCCTAATAGAAATTGGTATCATTGTGAGGAATATAATTTCCTTTTAGAAATTAAAACACTACCATTGAGTATCATTACTTCACTATTTTTTTTTTAACCACCTTCTTTCAGTCTCATGATTGGCTTTTTCCAAAATTTCTTGTCCCATCAGTGTACTGTGAGAGATATATCAAGATGGAAACTCCTTTACCTGATGGGAACAAAAGAAATACGTGGCTCTCATTCTTGAGTACAGACAGTCCCATGTATTCATACAAAATATGTTTGTGAAGACATGGGAAATGAAGAGTCCATAAGGTGAATGATAAGTCGCCGTACTATAGGGGGTCCCGTGACCAGGAATCTCACATACATTGTGATGTTTTAAACTATATATTGACTTCCAGAAACAACTCTAGCATTTTATCGTGTTCTTTAATATTATTATTTTTCCTCATGGTAAAACCAGATTAAGGTCTCATAAGTGCACAAGTAAAACTAAATAGTAATTACTTTTAACATTCCTAATGATTTAGCTTGTCTCAGTTGTTTTGAGTTTGTTAGACATATGTTTTCTCTCACTAGTATCACACTTTTGTCTTTTCTTATTTTTATACATTGAAAAAAGGCAATTAAGTATTCACAAAGAATACTCCACTAAGTGGCAATGAAGCCAAAACAGAGCTATTGGCTGGGAGGTTGTGCTATCATGAGTTCATTGGAATGTTTTGTTCATTGGCTGATGTGCGGAGTCTGAAGTCACTGTGTGTATCATGTAGGGTGGTTGGGGCTGTCAATGTGCAGTAAGAAAAGTTAGATAGACTGTTTGCAGAGGCAGGGGTTAAAAAAAACAAACTGTGGGCTCCAGAGAGTGCATATTAATTCCTGGAAAGAGTAGAGAATAAAAACAGAAACAATTAGGTATGGTCATAAGTATTGTGACTTGGGTGTTAGTACTAGTAGGGAGATGGTTACAGAGTAGAAAGGGCAAGGGGGCCAGCTCTCATGTGCGGTCTGAACTTTTTTGGCAAGCCACTTAACCTCTGTTCTCTAGGATTCAGATTTCCTCTCTGTAAAATGAGGGGGGGCTCATTTCATCATTTAACAAGGGTTTCTGCCCTCCCTCCCGTGTTTATTTTGTTCCTGGCCTTATGCTGAATTCTGAGAATTAGACTGTGAACGAAGCAGACATAAACCTTGCTCTGAGGAGGCTTCTGGTCTAGAAAACTGGATGAGATTTTAAATATCTTCCATTGCTTTTTAATTTAGGGAAGGAAGCAAAGCAAGTAAGGAGAAAGAGATACATGTACATGATATATTCGCTTTCTCAGCAAGTTAAGTCAGTTAAAAAAGTTAGATAAAATGGATTACAAAACATTGTTGGCACCAAAAGTTGGTGAGCTATAATTTTTAAGAATAGTGAGCAATGTTTCCTCTTAAAATTAAAAGGTAAAAACGCTCATTTGAACTGAAACCACTAAACACATATATAGAATATTCCCATCTCTTTTGGATTTAGGCCATTGACTTAGCAATATCTTTTACCCCCCCACCCCCCCCCAAAAAAAAAGATTTGGATAACATTATTGAAAGTTAATTGTGTGATATTAAAGTTCATCTTTAAAAATAATCAAAGATTTATGTCATCCTTTAAGATAATTGAGAGTATGTATGATGCTGATATTAAAAAACCCCGCAACACCAAACTTCAGTTAGGAATCCCTGCCATATAAAATTGAGGTGAAACAAGTCACAAGGAACTCATTCCATTAAATATTCAGGAACAGAACACTAAGGAATGAAACAAGTTGGTATTGAAAAGTCCATAGCGCAGGTTTGACTATTTCTCCCCTGGGAGACAGGTGAATGCTTTGAAATAAACTTTTGCAGAATCATAAATCTTAAGCATAAGACAATTTAGAGATAATGATATTGGGTGTCTTGATGGTCTTCATGTTCAAAGATGTGAGTGCTGAATGAATGGTGATGGTGGAGTGTAACTGACCGAAGAAAAAGATGATCAACATGAAATCCCTTTTGCCTCCTCCAAAATCATATAGGTCATTTACATAAGTATTGCATCATTATACCAAATTTTTAATCTTCAAAATAAAACCATTACAAGATAATAACACCATTTTATAGCTTCTGTTAAATGTAACTGTTTTTTATACTTGCTGATTTGCATATTTAAAACCCAGTCTGAGTGTGATGGGCTGGCAACCCCTGGGATGGCGCCCTAGCTCTGTCTTTGCCTCTGTGTCCCTTGGCCAGGAGAATGCTCAGCCAGGTACCTGACTTATACTTCGTGCTCAGTAAACTTCGAGGAACTAAAATCACTTCATTTCTTGCAGAAGGAATGTGTTGACACCTTCTGATTTCCTTCTATCTCTGTCATTGTAGAATTCTCATATTGAAGAAATTGTAATTCTTGCAAGTTGATCAATAATTCATATTAATGGGGCAAGCATGCTTTTTAAGTTGTGAACTTGATTGAATTGTAGCTAATGGAACAAAACCAAACAACAGAGGTGAGATGGTCTTACTTTCTACTATGATTTCTTGTTCAGACCCCTATATAGGGAGCTGATATAGAAGAACACATGTATCACCTACTGAACCATCCACAGGGCTTTTATAAGAAATCTGACTCCATCCAAGTTTTGGAATTTCCATACAGCAATTTGTAGTTTCTAGATGTGAGCATAGGGCCAGTGACCAGTTCCCCTCACTAGGAGTTTGTCATGTCTCACTGGGAGGACCTCTAACAGCCACAGCCACAGCCACTTTGGACTAGAAATCACACACTAGTGAGTGTGTGACCAACTCTGTTTGCCTGGATGTTTGCCATGGGATGGCTATGAACCTGCAGCAGTACAAATGTTTGAGCCAAGGTCAAAGTGTGTTGCTTTAAGGACAGCATTTTAATTTAGTTTGACTTTTGTTGGCTGGTCATCTTCAATTCATGTTCATCCGTTTGCCCAGGTGCTGGTATCATTTTCATATAGCAGCATGGCCCAAACCTTTAATGATTTTCACAGCTTCACATTGAATCTCCTCTAGACTTAGATTGTGAATTCACAAGTCAGTTTTGTACAACAATAAAGACTTGAATATTATTTTCATTTCTTAAGACTCATCCCTCATCTTCTGTGAGGCTTTTTCTGACCCACCCGACTTAAAATGACTCTTCTCTTTATTATTCCCTTTATATGGTCACATACCATAGAAACCATAGCTCTAGGTTGGTTTTCTGGTTTGTTGAGAAGCCCTCTGAGAGCAGGGCTGTCTTTCTTTCTTTCTTTCTTTCTTTCTTTCTTTCTTTCTTTCTTTCTTTCTTTCTTTCTTTCTTTCTTTCTTTTTCTTTCTTTTTTTTCAAGATTTACTTATTTGAGAGAGATCTGAGATAGTGAGAGAGAGCACAAGCTGCTAGGGGTGGGGTGGGGAGAGAGAGAAACAGGCTCCCCACTGAGTGAGGAGTCCGATGCAGGGCTCCATCCCAGGACACCGGGATCATGACCTGAACTGAGGGCAGATGCTTACCTGACTGGAGCCACCCAGGTGCCCAAGGATTCTGTGTTTTTTTTTCTTGAATTCCCATAGCCTAAAACTAGATGGTAAATGAACAGATGTAAAAGTACACAAGCAAATGTAGTAATTCAGTCATTTGTTTCATCAACAGATACTGTACACTTATCTTTTACCAGTCTAGGAGTGCTTAGAGTTGGGGATGCTATGAAGGAATTACAACCAGGCAGTGGAGGAAGCACATTAGATGGACAATTAAATAGACACTAATAATTTACAGTCATGTGAAAGGAAAGTACTGGGTGTTATGAGAACATTTCACAGATATCAGTGAGGTCAGGGAAGGGTCATAGAGGAAGCACTTTCCAACCAAATCTGAAGTTTAATATATATTTTAAAGATTTTATTTGTTTGAGAGAGCAAGCATGAGTAGGGGGAGGAGCAGAGGGAGAGGGAGAGGTACAAGCAGACTCCCTGCTGAGCACAGAGTTCTGAGGAGGAAGTTGGGTCCTAGAATCCTGAGATCATGACCTGAACTGAAGTCAGACACCTAACCGACTGAGTCACCCAGGCACCCCAAGTTTAATATGGGTTTGAATGAAAACTATTGAATATGGTCATGCATTCTATAGGAATTTCTAGTTGAGCATCAATTATGTGTCAGGTGCTAAGGATATAGTAAGGAACAAGTCAGACCCAGTTAGTTGCTTATGGGTTTCATGAAGCTCACAGTCTGTGAAGACTTACTGAGGTGATTCTTTGTTTCCCTCGTAATGTTTAATTCCAACCTGTACTTAGTTTTGCAGCAGTAGTATACTTTCAATTCATACAAGTGACATCTCTTTTATATTATTTGCACTTGGCTAACTTGTGTGTAAGTTCAGATCATCCTTTATTTTTGGGCTTGGTTTTCTTGCTCTTAAGTGAACTACCCTGACTGCATCCATAGAGTTTTTCATCATTAGATCTACTCATTCTTGCAAACATCTGGATTTCTTTTCATTCTTATAATGCTATCTAAATACTGGAAATAAATAAAAAAAAATAAATACTGGAAATAACTCACTTATTTTGGTATCATAAGACAATTTAACAACTCTCCTCTATTTGGCCTCATGGATACTTAGGAAAATATATTCAAATTGTGCAATATGTTTCTGCTTATGATCTTTGCAAATTCTTAGCACACTTTCCCCATCAAGGAGCTCAGTAAACACTAGAATAGGACAGTACATCAACAATCTGATTCCTTATTTATATGTTCTGTATAGTATATTCTGTAATTGAAAACTTACATAGAGAAACTGGAAGATCGTAAAAAAGTTAATCTACCTACCCAAACTTTTCAACTCACATTTTTAAGATATTTTCTGTTGTTTTGATTCCTAATAGCATTATTCACAGAGTCCCCCCAAACAGTCTCAGAGCAGATGTTTGAAGCCTCTGCCACCATTCATGCAATTCTCCAAGCCAAGTCTGAGTGAGATGCATTGACACCCTGGACAGGCTAATAATGTTAGCCTGTTCTTCCAATTGTTCTTTCAATATCTGCTCCACAGTTTTGAGAGGATGCGGGTTCTAGTGATAATGTCTTTAGACATATACATGTGAGTCTTTTGGGTATCTTTCTTTCCCCAACCAAAGTAAGAGCTGTCTGTGCTGCCTTCCCTAAATATATTTCCTAGGAGCCCCTCCATACCAACTGAGGACCTCTTTTTTATTCTAACAACTCTGTACTACCCACGGCATGATGTTTCTTCATTCCACCCTCCTACTGCTGATGGCCATCAGCTTGTTTCTGTTTATTTACTTCTCTTTTGCTTGATTTACTATTTATAGATGTTGCTTTAATAAGCATATACACGTTCTTGCTGACATGTATGATTATATAAATGGGATAAATTCCCAAAAATGGGATTGTGGGGTAAAGGGAACATGCATTTAACATCTTGATAGATCTTGCCAGGGTGCCCTCCGCAGAGGTAATTCTAGTTCACACTGCTGTTAACAGCAGGGTTAGAAAGGATCTGTGTTTAAATACTTTATCTTTACTAATGTGACTTGTGAAACAAGCAAACTGGTATTTCATTGACATTTTAATTAGCATTTCTATAATTATGAGCATCCTTTCCTATGTTTATACATCATATGTATTTATTTTTCTGTGAATTGTCTTTGTATTTCCTTGGATCCTTTTATTCTTTGGTTTGAAAGCAGCTCATATTAATAAGAAAATTAGTCCTTTGTCTGACTTTTGTGTTGCAAATATTTCCCCATTTTGACTTTGTGGGTGGTAATTTTTTTCTTTTGTTGTATGGAAGTTTAAAATTGTTTATTTTCAATTTTGTCAGTGCTTTCCCTTGTAAGTAACAGATTTTGTGTCTGACATAGAAAGTTTTTTTTTTTCTTTTCTGATATTCTTTTAGTTTTGTCTTTCCCATTACTCTGGCTGAAGGGTCTTGTCTGTGCCCTTCTGCCCCTGTATTCCCAGCACGTAACCACATTTCTAGAAATATAGTAGGTGCTTAGCAAATATTTAGTTAGTAGGTCAATATAGTATGGTGGTTAAGAGCATGGCTGTTAAATCAGACACCTTATCTTGAAATTCTAATCTGGTTGACCTTGGGCAAGTGATTATATCACTTTGGACTACAGGTTCTCTATCTGTAAGTGAGGGTAATATTAGTACCTAATTTATTGAGTTTTTGTGAGAATTAAGAGTTAATTTATAAACTCTCAGAATAGTATCTGGCAAATGAGAAGTACCTAGTCAATGGTTTTTACTCTTACTCTCAGAGTTTTCTGTCTTGTGAGGAAACTCTTCCTTCCATGGTATACAACCCTTTTCTATTCTAGAAAATTCCTTTTTGCTGTGGTTCAGGAGTAGGGATTTCTAGGTATCCATGTGGCTGCACACAGCTTTTTCAGAGGCTTGTCTTGGGTGGGTTCCCTGCAGATATCTTTGCTAGGTTGAGTGTGTCATGGCTAGCTCTTTCACACTGGTCAAATTAGCACCTTGTTCTAAGCTCCATTTTGCTTTGCCAAATGCCAAACTCTGTAGACAGAGTTCTGAAAGAAAAATTCCTATAGAAATTCCAATTAAAAGATAATGGAAACATAACGTGGAGCTAATTAATTTTAGAGCCTCTGCCATCTTTTTGGTAAGTCAGGTCTGTGTCTTTGAGGTTCTTTGCAAAAGGGCCAATGCTAATCTGCAAAGGTAGACTAATTGTTCTTGGGAGAGGAGCTAGAGACAAATAATTCACATATCATTATGAAAGTTTAATCATAGTAGATTTATTAATAATCCTTAAATTAAAAAGGTAAATCTGGGCTTGGGTTTACAAAAGAATTAGCTGAACAAGGGGATGATTTTCTACATCGCCATACTCATCAGTAAGTTTATCTAGAAGCATTTTCTTCGTGGCTTCAGAGTGGAATTCACTGTTGTCTAGAAGTATTTGTGAGTACAGAGTGTGAAGATGGAAGGAGAACACAGGAATGCACATCTGCTGTTAACTATGAGTCCGTATCAGACTGTGGCTAGCCACTGCTTTAATTTTATGTGAAACTTTATTTTGGGGCAGATTGTCTGAAATTTCTTTGGTGTCTGACTTCTTCTCCATTCTATTCTGCAGTAAGTCCTAACAGCTCATTTTGCGTTATTTTTATTTCTGTGGCCTCTCCCTGCTCATTTGGTCACCAGTTCTACTTTGTTTAGCTCACGAAATCATCCAGTCCCCACTCCAGGATGCTGGGCCCCAAGGGTCCCTTCAGGCTCAAGAAACCCAGCCATTGGCCGCTGGTTGACCTGCGCACTCGTCAGTCTGCTGATACTCTGTGTGGGCACTACCATCTCTTTTTATTGTAACGAAATTATAACTGTCATAAAGTTGTCTTTCTATTCGGACAAAGCCTAAAACCTTAATATATCCAATCAGATGACTTTCAAATAGTCATTTATACTTTTTTCCCTTCAACCTTAATGCTAAATGAAGTGAAAGAAATAGTAATGAAAATTGGAGTGGAGAGAGTCAAGAGGATTGTACGAGGCTGCTTTTAATCCTCACTTTGTGAGTGACAAAAGAAATTCCACGTTGAGATATTTTAAAATAAATGTTCTAGAAGACACTTTGGGAAGGGTGTTTTGGGCTAGGGTGGTAGTTTGAGCTGAACTACCCCATTTCAAGTCACACTAGGACATTGTGACACAACAGGGAGGAGAGTCTTAGTCTCTTGATTTCTGGTTGTAGGAATTGCCTTTCATGGAAGTAAACATTCTAGACTGTGGAAGGAAAAGTGTCTTTCCCCACCCCTCTCAGATTCTTTACAAAAGCCCAAATCTGGGGCTCACTCTCTGGGAGATCACCTTCCTTATTCTAGTTTTAGCTGTCAGGATATCAAGCTTTTAGTCCTGGAGGTACAACCAACATGTCCCAGTGAGTTGGCCTAAGGGACCCAGTGCGCAACGGGCCTGTGTTTGGATCCCACATGTTGTCAAACCTCTGTAAGCCTTTTTCTTACCAATAAAATGGTGAGAATCTACTTCACAAGACTGTTGTGTCAGGTAACAAATGTAAGGCACCTAATATGTGTCTGGCTCTTAGCAAGTTACTAACTCTTAGCAGCCTTTTATTTTGGATGCAATTCCTAGGGCCCCCGAGGAAGCACGCATCTTTTAACCCCTATATGTTTCCCTCTTCTGCGAAGCCCTGAGGTGGGACACAGTTCTGTGACTGGCTTGCTTCTCTGTGTCCTGCAGAAAATCTTTCCCCTTTTGTAGACAGCCTGAGAGAAATTGTACCAATTTTTATATTAAACTTTTAGGAACCGTGCTCTACAATAAAAGAGGGGTAGTGGATATGAATTCACTATGGAATATCATCTGCATTTGGGAACCCCTAATGTTTCCAAAAATACTGTGCATTTCATTTGATCTAAAGTGAATCTTATGTCAGTTATTATTATTCCCATTTTATAGATGAGAAAAATGAGGCTCATCCAGTTAGCATGGCTGAAGTAGAAAAAGAATGTAGACTTCTGGACTTGAAAATGGGCAGTCTTTAATCTCATAATTTTCAGACAGAAGGAGTCAGGACCAATCTTAAGCCCAGTCAAGAGGTGGAAAGAATTAATCCCCTGGCCTCTGAGTTTCTCCTCTGCTGTTCCCTATCCTTTAAGTATTTAGATGTCAGTACCCTCCCCTATTACACCTCCCCCGAGAAAGTTACTTCTGCAAGAAAAAAATATATTAGTTATACCTGAAAGAGAATTAAAAGCAGTAGAAACCTGACAAATCCCTAATTGTGTGATTAAAGGCTTTGGCTTCTGATAAAAGCATTGCGTGCCTCAGAAAGCTGATCTGGGAGGTATTGTAGAGGAGGTAGTGCTGGGGTGCTGGAGTGAGGGATCCAGGAGGGTTTTCTCATTGCTGGTAAAACCTCAACCGAAAGGCCCCCTTACAGAAGCTGAGTAGACTTTCAAAGGCCTTCCTCTAGATACTCTCATTCAGAGGTCGGAGATTTGCTAGGATGGAGCCCACCAGTCTGAGTAATAGGAAAACATGAGTGATAGTTGTGCCTGCAAAATTTTAACAATGGATATGACTTTGGGTTGAATAGCCTCCTGATAATGTTACATTAGCTGTTTCAAATACACTGTGTGGAGAAGCAAATTCCTATTTCCACCTGGCATGTTACCACCCTGAAGCAATGTCTGTTTTCTTTGAAAGATGCCACTTTTTCATACATATTTTCTTTGTGCTATAAGGAGATGGACACAGCTGTTGGGGACAGGTTGCCCCAAGGACTGGTGGGACATTGGTGTCATCCATGGAAGATTTTGGGCATGACATGTCACCATTCCCCCCAAAAATGATTTCAATTCTGAAGTCTTATATTCGGCATTTTAGAGATGGCACTTACTTTTTTTTTTGGTAGTGTTGACTGAAAAGGAATTTTCAAAAGGATTGGATTTTTCAAAATTAAAAGCAGCAGTCATAGAACTGATTAGATTAGATCCCTTGTTATTCTTTTAAGAAAATAGGATGAGATCTGGCCCTTCTAGTTCACCGTCTGAGATCATGCATGCTCTTTCCTCATGTGTATTTGCTTAAAATGATGTTTGTGAATTATATACATACACGCACACATATGTATATTTATCTGCTTATTAAATCACATGGTAAAAGAGAAAAATGATTAAATATAGGTGCTTATTTGTCAGCCATTCTCCTTGATATGTGATTGATTTAGTTAATTTTACTTTATGCATATTTGGAGATTATCTGATAATATATCATCATTTAAAATATGTTTATATATAACATCAATACTATAAAAATATTTAATATATGCTCACATTATCTTGACAGTTCAAGATTGAAACAATATAAGTGGGAACATATTTCCACAAATGACTATTAATTTATAGTTACTAAGATAATGGCATACACGTTCACTTTCAGTTCTATCTGGGTAGCTCTGTAAATTGTGTATTGATTATGCTAATGGCATTGGTGTCTTTATTACTTGTCTGCAGATACATGCAGATTGAATTCACATTTGGCAAGGTTGTCATTCTGTAGAGATGAAAGTGCATTTTTAAAATCTGTTTTTTGGAGAGATTGAGTTAAAACTAAAGGAAAACATTAATTGAATGCATATGGAAACTTAAGGAATTGTATTCTAGGAAATGAAAAGTGCAGTTAGAAAGTTAAAAATGATGCTGTTATATTTCCTTTGTTTCACACTCATTAAGGGAAGTGTTGCAGAAATGGTATTAATTCAATAATGATCTATTTTTATAGTTTATTTTTAGTTATGTGGCTTTTCTTGTTTTGTTTATCAGGCTGAAGGAACCTTAGACATTTAGGGTTGCATGTGTTTTGAAATTTATTAGCCCAACTAGAGGAGAACAGAATGAATTTCTTTTTTTCCCCCAATTATACATAAATTTTCTTGTATTTTCTAATAGCTCATAAGTCATAAATCACAGCCCCACTTTTTGCTCTGATCTTTCATTACACAACATGTACCTATTTGGTAGGATTTTTCTCTCTCCTTTTTCCTCTTCTGCTTAGCTGTCATGGTACTAAAGCAGTTGTCTAGAAACCACTTTTTTATTTTCCGGAATGGGATGACTTCTTAGAAATGTGGGCTTTCCACTGTGTGCCAATTAGGAAAGAAAATTAAAAAAAAATCTTTAAAATATTTGTTTTCAAAGCAGTTTCCACTGTATTGTAATTAGAGTTGGATCCCCGTTTTGTTTGAGAGCCAATAGGAGCTGCTAAAGGTAAAAAGTAAAAAAAAGAAAAAAAAAAAACAACGAAAGTTTTCATATTCCTGGGTGATATATGTCCATGCAACAGGATATTAAAAGTCCCAAATTTTATGTCTAATTCACAACCTTGAGACAAATTCAGTTGTGCTGGTCTTTCAAATACAAGATTTAAAATTTAGAAGAGGAGCTTCCCAAATTAAAAAAAACAAGAATAAAAGAAAGTCACTAACCAGAAGAACTGAGTGAAAATATAGGATTGATTTTTGTGAATGAGATTGGAGTTTATCTTCTCAAAATGTAAAGATGAGCACTGCTACATTTCAGCAAGCATTTCTTGTTCAAAACAAAACACTATCCCCCTAAGCTAGTGTTTCAGTAATTGTTGAGATAGTTAACTTTAAGTGTTGAATTCAGAAATACTGTTACAATTGGATTGGTGTTATCTAAAATAGCTGAAGTAATAAGAATAGTCAGTGGAAGTATCAAAAAGTATGATGTCTGGAATACAAAGGCTTTTTGCCCTGATTTAAAAAAAAATTTTTTTTTTAAATTTTTATTTATTTATGATAGTCACACAGAGAGAGAGAGAGAGAGAGAGAGAGAGAGGCAGAGACACAGGCAGAGGGAGAAGCAGGCTCCATGCACCGGGAGCCCGATGTGGGATTCGATCCTGGGTCTCCAGGATCGCGCCCTGGGCCAAAGGCAGGCGCCAAACCGCTGCGCCACCCAGGGATCCCTGCCCTGATTTTCTTTTGCTGGGATGGAGTCATGCTTCCCGGCTGGGCTTCTATAGCTGCAGGTTATTTGTTATATTTACAGAGGAAATAACTAGACCCTTTCCCAAACATCCAAGTGTCTAACTCCTAGTTCCAAGTATGTTTCACTAGTGATTGTAGTTGTCCGAATAAACATTTTGCAGTATTGCCGAAGAAAGAGATGTTAGAATCAATTACTGTTTTTGTCTTTAGTCAAATTTTGGATTTGTTTTCCCTTGGCTTGGTGTATGTTTGAAATAAGACTAAAGTAAAAGGAATCTCACCAAAGGTCTAAGTCCCCAGAGGTGTCATGGGGGCCGTTGCCAATCTCTTGCACTGGATTAAAAAGTTAGCTGGTATGATTGTGGTAGTTCTGGCCAATCTCTCTCCAGTTTCCACTTTGGTGGGATTATGGATAAAAGGCAAACTCTGGGTGTGAACATAGTGAAAAAAAGCAAGCCATTAGCCTCCATTAATACACCTGTTTTAAAACCGAGACAGATGGGGCACCTGGGTGGCTCAGTGGTTGAGCATCTGCCTTTGCTCAGGGCGTGATCCTGGAGTGTCAGGATCGAGACCCATGTTGGGCTCCTTGCATGGAGCCTGCCTTTCCTGTCTCTGCCTCTCTCTGTGTCTCTCATGAATAAATAAATAAAATCTTAAAAAAAAAAAAAAAAACCAACCAAGACCGCACACACATTCATCTCTAGGAATGGTTCTCCTGCAGCTAGTGGCTGGCAGTCATTAGATGGCTCTGCACTTTCTTCTACCAACACTCAGGGCTAAGTCCCGTTCCTGCAGTGGCTCCCTGGCCCTTTTTTCTGCCATTGACTGTTGGCACCTGATTCCCTCCTTTCTGGCTGACCTCTTGTCATAGCCCCTGCTTGCAGGTCTGGAACCCTACCCTACCCTCTCCATTTCCAGTGGGGCATCTTTCTAAAAGGGAATGGAGATCAGTCACTCACCTTCGGTCCTGACTGGAGGGCCTCCCGTCGTGCTGAAGTTGGCCTGTGAACGTTTAGCTCACAATAGTTGCTTGGCAGTCTAGCTTCTTTTCCAACCTCCTCTCTGCCAAGGCTCCCTTTTTTCCCCACTCTATCTGTCCCCCTCGCCCCCCATTGGAATAGCATAGAAAAACTTGCACTTCCTAGAAGGCATCACGTGGTTTTATGCATCTGTATGCCTTTACGTATGTTTCCTCTATTTGGAGACCCATTTTCTACTTGTCCTTGGGGCTCCCATCCTTTCAAACCTAGACCAAGCTGCTCTTCTTTAGATAGAATTATCCTGCTCTGCTTTATGTGATTTAAATGCCCCTGGTGTGTGGGCTTCTTCATCTAAGGACTCACCGGGGCCTTCTGCCCTCATCGATTTGCTCATCTGCCCCCATCCCCACTGGAGTTTGCCAGCCCTCTCATGTAATGGCCTATGCAGAAAAACGCTAAGTTTTGATGACATAAGTGGGCAAATGGGAAGGCAACAGGCCCCCAGTTTCCCATTATCCCCAGCTGTAAGTGGTCGCTTTGACAGCTGAATGAAATATCCTCCAACACTTGACTAGACCCACTTTTGACCTGCCTGTTGGGAAGCTCTGCAGCAACCTGTAGGCTCCTTGGGACAAGGACCAGGTCTTAGGCTTTGCATCTCCAGGCCCTTAACCAGATGCCTATTACTAGTATAGGCACTCAGTAAACATTTGTTTGCTGAAGGTGTGACCAGGCAGGCCCTGTAATTCAATTTGAAAGTTAAAGAATTTAAGGCAGGAATGCATTGATGAATACTCTATATGAAAGTTGGAGTGCTCACACTGCTTTTTTCTAATTTTCTCATTAAGGATAATGGGGGAAGGAAATTGGGGTAGGAATCTGATCAGAAGGGGAGAAACTTTTTATTTGGTTCCAAAGAGTCTGTGTATGGTTCTCTGTGTGTGTATGTGTGGTAGTTGTTGTTTTTAACCTCTCCCAAGGCGAATTTCCTCCCACTTAGCATCTTCCTGCAAGGAATTCCATTGTAGGTAGAAGAGTGGTAATAAATTCACCTTTGGCATGTTCTCCTTGATAATAGTGCATCTGTGATATTTCTCTTTGGTCTGCAAGGACTGCAATAGACCTGTAGAACAATCAAGCAACACTGCGGAAATTCTAAATTCAACAGCATGATTTTGTTTAATACAGAGATCATTCTGTCTGAGAAGATTTTATGGACAAAGGAAAGAACAAGCACATGGAAGGGGCTTTTTTTTTTTTCTTTTTTCTGTAAAGCAATTTAATAACTTTCAGAGCATAGAGTGGTTACAAATAAACATTGCAGAAAAAGTAAAAAAGCACATTTTTATCCTTGACCGCCTGAGCTCTTCAGACCTGTTGGTGCCAGACAGTTGCTGCTGATGGCCGGCACTGTCCCAGCAAGCTGAGAACTGGGTTTGGGATGTATAGCTTTGGCCACCACCGCACTGGTTGCTTTTGTTTTTGTTTTGTTTTGTTTGTTTACCTTTTCTTGACAGTAGAAACAAATGAGGGAGCAGACCAGCAGGCGGGTGTGGGCCAGACGGCTGTGCAGTCTGGTAATGCTACATTCCTTCATTAGAGCTTGCTTGCCATTTTATAACAGTGTGCGATTTATTTTCCCTAAATCTGTTTTCATCTTATGGGATTTCAAGTTAGAATGCATAGCTAGAGCCCAGAAAGCACAAAATAATGATCCCGCCCTTTGGTTTTTGAAAACTAGGAAGGCTTGCTTGCTCTGTGTTTAACTCTTTGTAGCCTGAAGGTAACTTTTCCTCTGTTCTCAGAAAGTATCAAGATATATTAGTGAATGCAGTTTGAACCCACTTGTGCGGGAGGAGTGATTTTGGACATAGTTTGCTTTAAACAGATAACGTTTGATTTTTCTCTTTAGGCATGGGACTTCTAACTATGCCAGTAAACCCTAGAGCTAGCTGTACATACAGATGTGAACTTTAAAAACCTTAGACGGCTAATGATTATTTGGCACAAGATGACTGTCAATGTGGGGTTCATCATTTGTAGTGATTTGGGGGATTTGAATGTGGGCTGCATTTGTAGAAGTTATTTGTTTATTTATTCATCATGGAGTTTCTGAGAATAAGACACTGAGTTATAATGCCCTTTGTATTTTTAGACAAAATCCTTGGAAGAAAACTGAGGCAGCTTTCTCAAGTAATAAAACCATTATATTTTTACTAGCCCACTAGTAGTGTAGTGTTGAGCCCACTTTTTCCTGAACATTTACCCCTTTTTTTTTTAGTTTTAGGTGATTAAGATCCAGGAGGTCACAGTCATCACAATGAAGCCAAGAATTGTTTGTTTTGTTTTGTTTTTTAGGCAGCATTCACTTTTTAGTTTGGGATTTCTTGAACTTACTGGCACTGTGTGGGTTGATTTAAGATTGAGTAATTCATGCCCTGGTTGTTTAATTTGGTGAAAAGCTGGCTATGACCAGAGAACAGACTGTTAGGAAATGGTCATGTTTTAAGTTTGCATGTGTGTATAAGTGGAGTATTTTGGGTTCATTCATCTCTTGCCAATCTTAGTTGTTAAGTAATCTTCTTGCATTCATATTTACATCATCTTCAGAATCTTGTGTTTCTGCCACTCTTATAAAAGTTGACTAGGGTTTGTAAGGTAGAGCTTTGTGCTTGGAATTAACCAGGAAAAGCCTCCTTTAGATCTCCTGCAAGAGGGACAGAGGGCCTGCACCCTATATTGGCTGCCAGAAGTTTTTATAGTAATACTTTGTATCTAGGCTCTGGCTCTTACCATCAAATGTGCTTTTTATAGAGTACCAAGTTATAAATGTAGTGCAGCTACGGCATATTAATCTTACTGCGGAGATTTAATGAGGCAGTTGTTTTGCGATGGACACTATTGGGAGCAGGGAGCGACAGAGTTTTACTTTACCACTGAGCTGCAGAAATATTCCTTGCCTGGTAATAATTATAACCACATGATCTCTTAGTTTTTCTTTCTTTTGCCAGTGCTTTTCCATGCAAAAGTGGCTTGGAAGGAGGTCCACTTCTAGGCAGTGAAATGGGTTGGAAATTGGGCTGTTTTCTCAGTGGTTTGACATTTTAGCTTTGATCAGGCATGGGATCCGTGTTGCACAGAGAGAAATATGTAAGATGAGTTTCAAGAATACAGATAGTCTTTGCCAGTCCACTGAGATGGCTTTTAGATATTCATTACTTTTACTTGACTTTTATATAGGTTATAAAAAGTAAATGTGGTGAAACCTCATTTTTACATGGACAGAATAGAATTTCTGCTGGTTGGCCTTAAACTGATCCCACACTTGAAATTAATTGAAGTCCATGGGTTTATTGCCTCCAACACTTTTAAGCCAGTGCAATTTTTCATTTTCCCCAAAGTTGAAATTTTATTAAACCCAAGTTATAGCAATAACAACCCTTATGAAGGGGAGGATGAGAAGGAAAGCACCACCTGCCAGAGAACGTAATAAGGGGAAAAACATACTTCTTTTAAATTTCCATTTATAAGTAAAATTAACAAAATTGGAAACAGAGAGCTGCCATTTATTTTTTTGTGATAATAATTGTGTCTTTGTTCCAAAATTAAGTCTTTTAACCAGGTTAGAACTCTGTAACTCTAGGGTTTCATAGCAGCCTTTTGAAAGGATGAGCCAGAAAGTAGGTGGTGCAGGTGAGATCATTAGGGATGGAGGTCACATGTCCGAGTGGCTTCCTTTAGGTCAAAGGACAGGGAACGGTGTCTGTAGCTCTAATGGGGTTTGCAGTTGTCGCGCAGGGGGTCTGTGGATATTTAAAAATACTGCCCTTTGGGGGAGTTTGGAGCACAACAATTGAGTTGAAAGAACAATTGTCCTCCTTGAGGTGGTGTTGGGAGCAGGGGCAGTACTTACAGGCATGGACCTTGTATTTATAACCCCTTAGGTCGAAGTCAGAGATTTGAATGGCTCGCAGAGTAATACAATTATTTTTTATGATTGGATCTCAAAGGACTTTATAAAAACTACATAACTAAGGCCATGTGCAATTATTGAAGTGTAGCCACCTGTGGGAAAGAAATGGTTGACAATGTAAGCTTTCCAGAATCTTCCTTACATCAACTAATTTTAGGAATGGAGCCCCCTAACACAAATAAACATCTTTTGAATGGGCAAGAAATAATTCTTCATGAAAGTGGAGGTTGGAAAAAAATCTACTCACAGAAAGAGAGAGAGAGAGAGAGACTGAGATTCTAGCACTCATTATGCCAAGGCATCATAGGCTATAATAGCACCCACCCCCCCAGAGGGTCCCTCTTAAGTGGTGACCTAAAAACGAATTCGCCAGTTGGCTGGAGCATGCATCCTAAAGTTGCAGCAGAAGTGAATAAGCTTGACTGACTTCGGTCCCTAAAGGGTTCTATCTGTAAATGCAGAAGTGGAAGCAAAAACATTTTTTATTAGTCTTAAAATGACCCTTATTTTAATAACTAGCCACAGTGTCAGGAGCACGAACTGGAGCCATGCTCTAGCTTTTAAGAGCTCAAGCATCATGCATGCATTCCTGTTTGTTTGATATTTTGAATATTGGATTCATGTAAAGTGTCCATATTCTTGAATAATAAGGAAGGTGAGTTTTTATCATTTTCTCTGCGTACTACTTAAAGTATTCAGAGTATCTTCTTATTTAAAAACAAACAGTTCTGCAAACTTGATGCATAGCATTTCAATAATCATATTAAAATTCAGACCTAGCACCCACAGTTCCCTCAGTGCTATCAGTTTTATGAGAAACTGGAATCTCATGCTAAACAATAGAGAATATTTAGTGTGTGCGTACCGCCTGCCAACAAGTGTTTAGTGGTGTGAGGGCCAGTTTGGCATAATTGGGACAGTTATTTATTTTCCTGACTCTCTCTCTAATTTGGCAGTATTTACCACTTAGGTTTCGTTTGTTGGTGATAGTTGAACCACCACCTATTTGTTGTTGTCTGTAGCTTTAGATGAAATATTTGAAATCACCAAAGTCCAAGGTGATGGGTCATCCTGTCGATTTTGGGAAATGTAGGTATGTAGGTACTTTTTAATTTGGTGGTACTCGATCTGTTCCTGTTTATAGGAAAAATACCAGTTAAAGGACTTTTATGTACTTTTTTTTTTTCTCCTCACCCCTCTCCCTTTTTATCATCACTAAATAATATTTACTAAGCACTCACCTGGACACGGTGCTGTGCTGAGCAAAGTATAAGACACACGAAAAAGATCCTGTGATTACTCCCCCAGGAATGAGCAGTCAAAACCCCAGTCTATTGAAATGGGCACTGTGTAGAGCATTGAGATAATAATTTTCCAGATGGCAAATCAACCCAAATTACCAATTCACTTAAACACTATGTTCTTTAAAAACAAATACACAAACAAACAAAATACTTGTTCTTTGAGATGAGAACTCTGCTTTTTTTCAGGAGCCCAAGAGATTTTTATATATGTTGAAATGTAAGTTGATTTTGGCATATGTGAATCATTTGAGGGGTGGTGATAGAGTTAAGTTTATTACAGATGCGAAGAATGGCTTTAGAATAACTGCCAGCAAAAAAAAAGGACCATAGTGACTTGTAAGAAGTAGGGTTCATAGATGCATGTTACATGCAGGGCAGCAGAGAGCACTTGCAGACAGCAGGATGGTGGTGTGGTGGCACTTACTGACTTTTCTAAGAAATCTGGACTAATTTGAATTCTGAATTCTTGATTTAACATTTCAAATTTGTATCCTGCCATAATAAAAAATTGACTACAGATAATGCATTACATATTTCTTAGGTATCTTGATACAACTCTTTTATAACCATTTTATTGACTATATTTTGAGATATAATTTATTTCTGACTTCGGAGGACTTTCGCCATTAGGAATTAATGTCCCATAAATTATGTCATAGATTATATTACCCAATTTCCCCTAAAGAGGCATATCCTCTCTTTCCCTTCCTTCCCTACGCTTGCTTTCCTGTCAAGAGGAGGGGTGGCACTAGGATGTTTGGGGGTACTTCTCTAAAATGAATCAAAGGACAGCCCATCAAATCAAAAAGTATTTGAAGTATTTATAGAGATCTGAGTAAAAATATTACCTGTGTTTTACATTCTTATTCCCCTCGTTATTTATGTATCATTCTTAGAGGTAGAATAGAGCTATTTTTACTTGTCCCACCACTTAGCTTTCTGACATTGGTAATGTCCATTTAAGTTGTTGACTTGATTATAATTTATAATTACCCTTCATATATTTTGCTTTTTTTGATGATTACTTGTCTAAAAACAAGAGACATGCCAATATATTTACACTTGAATCTGTGTTTGTAAGAATGTGTTGCTGCGTGGTAGAGCTTATTTTGCTATCACTGTCTAACAAATAATGGGGTAACTGTATGTTTTGACCAGTTTGTAAGTAAAGGTCAATTTCGTGCCTATGGTAGTTAGCTTAGCTTATTCTAGACTTTTAGCTAATTTGAGTAATTTCCCGTGAAACAATATATTTAGCAGAAAGGGAATTCATTCTTAAGCACAGTGGTTTTTTTCATTTACAATGGAGACTTTAATTTTAGAAGTGATTTATCTCTACCTTTTAAGCAACCCCTCTCCCCCCTAAAGCTATGAGAAATGGCCAGGGTGGACGGATGAATTATTTGAAGGAAGCAATGAGAAGAGGCCCCCGTGGTGGAGGGAAAGAAAAACTTCAGTCATCCTGATGTGATACGTTTTAGGGAAGACTCACTTTTGCTTCCTCTGGAATAAAATCTGCCCCTAAGCCCTCCTTTTGCAGCTTCTGGGACAATGGTGCTTCTGTTTTTGGTAGCAAGAAGATTAAATGTTACTTTAAAAGAACCTGTCTTTCAACCGCATACTCACAGTCTTGATTTTCTTTCAGACCCCAACTGTAAACTTGAAGACAAGACTGAAGATGGAGAGGCAATAGACTGTAAGAAGAGGCCGGAAGACGGCGAGGAGCTGGAAGACGAAGCTGTGCACAGCTGTGACAGCTGCCTCCAGGTGTTCGAGTCACTGAGCGATATCACCGAACACAAGATTAATCAATGTCAGTTGACAGGTAAACAATACTTATCACTTCTGGTCTTCGCATACTGTTCTATTTCTGATTTTTTCAGTTTGTGCTCCCCCCTCCCCCGCCCCCACTCTTTTCCAATTGTTTTACTTCCTTACTTGATCACATAGGTAAGTCTGGAAATGCTTTAGAAAGAATTCTACGATGGCAGTTTGTGGCAAACTCAGTGTCATAGTCCCTACATAATGAATTGTACCTAGATTTTAATAGCTATTGGGTAAATTTTTCTCTTTTCTTCCTTTCTTTTTTTCCAATATAGTCATGACATGTGGGTCTAGAATCTAACATGATGGCTAGAAGAAAGTTAAAAAAAAAAGAATCTTTTGAATATTTTTTCAAAGAAAGGTAGCATGTGTTAACTTATTTTGATGTAAATATCACTTCCTCAAGGGGACTTGCCTTGATGCCTCTCTGCCTGAGTTTGGTGCCTTTTTGTGTTCCCATAAAGTCCTCGGCCTGTTACAGCTCATAGTTTCCACTACATGTGTTCACTTCCCCTCTGTCCCTCTTTAGACTGCAAGCTCATGGGTGGCAGGAACTGTGTCTTATATGTTATTATATTCTCTGAGCCTTGTATAGTGCCTGTTCCACAGTGGATTCCCACTAAGAAATGGACACTATTCTGCTATGCAGTTCATAGGATGGATCAAATTTAAAATAACAGGAAGCATGACAACGTGTTCAATTTAATGGTTTAAGGAAACTAAAACTCAGTTTGCCAAATTTCTACCCTCTTTAGAAATATATCCTACAAAAATGGACAATGTCAGCCTGAGTGGGACATTTTAGGTAGATATATATTTTTTAGATTCATGTTATTTTTTCCCTTGCTATTTGAAGCTGACATTCTCTGGCTGTGTGTGTCTGTGCTTATAACTCTCTCTTCTGTCTCTATCTCTCTCTTAGTTTCCCAGCACAAATCCTTCTTCAGTTAAACAAATGATTCTCCAACTGTTTTCCATACAATATTGATATATATTTTTTATATTGATATTTTTTTAAGATTTTAAAAGGTGTTCCATTTAAGCCAGATTTTCTTTCTTTTTTTAAAGATTTTATTTATTTATTCATGAGAGAGACACAGAGAAAGGCAGAGACAGGCAGAGGGAGAAGCAGACCCCCTGCAGGAAGCCCCATGCGGGATTTGATCTCAGGACCTTGGGATCATGACCTGAGCCAAAGGCAGATGCTCAACCACTGAGCCACACAGGTGTCCCTAGTCAGGTTTTCTGAACAGATTTTTGTGGAGATTTTGGATTAAATCCAGTTAAATAGGCTTCTTTATTAAAGTGTACTGTGGTGTGCTCACTTTGGCAGCACATATACTAAAAAAGTGTACTGTGGCTTCAGGAAAGGGCTATGGTAACTAAGTTAGGCCAGAGAATCTTCCTTCTTTCATAAAACCCATTACTCTTGGTTTGAGCATTGATGTTGTATATATAGATATTGGTCATAGATATATTTTTTGTTGTTTATAAGATTTTTGGTAACTTTTATTTTGTTACAGTTCGAAACTTATGAAAAATTACTAAAACAATACATAATAGAAAGTCCATGCACTGTTTCCCTGATTCACTGACTCAATGATTATTTACATTTCTCCCCATTTACTTTATCATTATCTTTTCCTTTCACTAGTTTTTTTCTTAATCATTTGAGAGAAGATTGGTGACTCATGCCCTTCTAAATATATCTTATATATTTCCTAAGAACAAATATTCTCTGACATGACCACAGCATAATTCTTGAAATCAGGAAAGTTAACATCTTAATGCTATAGAACACTATTACAATCCATGATCAATATTCATAGTTGAATAGTTGTTTCAATAATGTCCTTTATAGCTTTTTTTCTTGTGTAGAATTCAGGATCATGCATAAGATTTATTTGTCATGTCTCTATGTTTCCTTTCACCTGGCATGACCTCTCCGTCTTTCTCTGGTTTTCTTGACCATAACATTTTTGAAGAATATCTATCACCTACTTTAAGAATGCCTGTCTGTATTTGCATTTGTTTCCTTGTGATTAAATTCAAGTTACATCATTCTGTGGCAGGAACACCACCAAAATGATGTTCTCAGTGCGTTAGGTCTGGAACATGTGATGCTGATTTGTTCTAATGTTGATGATGTTGATACTAAATGCTTCTTTAGGGTAGTGTCCACCAACTTCCTCCAGTGTAAAGTTACTATTTTCCCTTTGTAAGTAATAAATAATTTGTGGGAAGATGCTTTGACACCATATAAATATCCTCGTTCTCATAGAACATCCATTTTAACTCTATAATTTTTGTAGTTATTAGTCTTCTACCACAATTTCCTTTCTTATTCATTCATTCATTCGTTTATTCATATCACCATAGTAGGCTTCTGGAGTTTATTTTATTCAGTGTTCATAATTCATTACTGTTATTGTTTTGGTGCTCGGATTGCCCGAGATTTAGCCAATGGGAATCCTTCAAATGGGATCTTGTGTTGATTCCATGCGTCTTTATCATTATTTGAGAACTTACCTTAGTTTCGGCTTCAGACAAATGCCCCAGGCTCAACATATTCTTGTTTGAGTCTCATAATCAGCCTTTTTTCCATGGAGCCCTCTTCATTCCTTTAAGAAGAAAGGTATTTAGAAAAAACCAAGATATGGGAGCTAAGTGTTCTCATTGCTGTGGGTATCATTGATTATAGAGCCTCCAGCAGATAGAAGTAGTAAGTGTATTTGTAAATTTAATATAATATATGCAGAAGAACCATGTTGTTCATATTGATGCTTCTAATGCAGTCCAACACTTCAAGTTCATCCCAGTCTTTTTCCTCTCCATATTTTCCTCTCCATATTTCTCCATTACTACATTCTTGAATAATGAGAAACCTAGCTTCATCTCTCAATATGTTTACTTATTTGCTTGAGTCTAGAATACACATTAAGCAATTTCAAGGTTCCTTATTCATATCATATAAGCAGACCAACTAACTAGTTTCATAGTTGTTTACAATTATTAATGCTGTGATTTTAATGTAATATCTCCATACAGTGAAATTTATAAATCAAAAGTGTACAATTTGATGAATTTTCACAAAACACATCCCTCTTAAGATGATTTCCTGCATCCTAGAAATTTCTCTCATACCTCTTTCTTTTTTTTTTTTTCTCATACCTCTTTCTGATCAATAATGCTCCTCAGAAGTAACTAGCTTGTAAAGTTGTTTAACCACACATTTGTTTTAGAACTTCTTATAAGTGGAATCACACAATATGTACTGTTTTTTTTGAGTCCAGCTTCTTTTGTTCAGTATAATGTCTGTGAGATTCATCCATGTTGTATATGAATAATGTGTTTTTTATTGCTAAGTAGTATCCTGTAATATGAATATATCATAATTTATCTCCATTCTTCCATTGGTAGACATTTTGGTTATTTTTAGTTTTTGGTTTTCGTGAATAAAGTTGTGAACCTTCCTCTGTTGGTCTTTCTGTAGACATATATTTATTTTTCTTGATCTGATAAGTAGGGATAGAATTGCTGAGTCATGGGAGAAGGGCAGTGGGATATGTTTAAATGTATGAAGAACTTGTGAGCCTTTTCTCAAAGTGGTTGCACCATTTTACACTCCTACCAGCAATGTCTGAGAGTTCCAGTTGTGATTCTTTGCTCACATTTGAGTTGTCAGTCTTTTTAATTTTAGCATTCTGTTGGGTGTGTATTTGTATTCTTTGTGGATTTATTTGCATTTTCTAGCTCATATACACTTAATTGACTTCATTGAATGCATTTTTTTATCCCTTAGAATGCATAATTTTTGGAAAGTCCCATTAAATGCAGACAATTAGTATGATTCTGTTTTCAGTGGAATGCCTGGTGATTTAAAAGAAGCTTTATGCATGTAGAATCAACACTATGGTTAGAGTAAAGACATAGTGACTTGACTGACATGGCTAGTGTATGCTATGCCAGCAAGAAATCTTACCTTAGGTGAGAGTGGGCTGTTAAACAAACCTTGAATTCTCTTTAGTGTTCTCTTTTTATTGAGTTTCTGCCACATAGTCATCCTTATGTTCAGCTTTATGAAGAGAGTAGAAGCAAAAGATACTATTCCTTTATAACTTTTTATATTATACACTATATATTCTTTTATATATTATACAACTTTACTATCAGTGCAGGAAATGCTGGATTTTTAGCACATGGTGCGGTGAAGCTATTTATGGGCTGCATATTGTTTTTCTTCAAAAATGCAAAAACCCTCACCCTAATAAAATATTTGGTTTATTTTGATCTTAAGCTTTCTAAAAGTAGGGAATCTAGCCTGTGCTCACACACCACACCATTCAAATCAAAGGTAGGAAAGGGGAGGCTTACTTTTGACAATGAAACACATTTCAGGAAAGGTAAATCTGGTAAGTCTTGGTCCTGTTTGTTGTTGTTTCAGGATGATTTCTCTGGGAGGGTGGAGGATTGATGGGAGAAAAGCAAAAGTGGAGGATCAGAGAGAGAGAAGGGGGAGAAACGAAGTCAGCAATCATTCACATTTGTTGAAGGTGTGGAAGTTGAAACTTGAATTGGCTAAGGGTACCCTTCAGACTAATCTGAAAAAGATTAAAGATCCTTGGAAGTATTTTAATTAAAAAAAGTAATATGATGCTTTTACCTTCTTCTTTGATTAAATCATTTTAATGTAGGTTGGGAGGTTCGACTCTTCCAATTCTTGTTTCCTGCTGCTTGAGTTAACTCTTTTCGTGGTGCTGCTGCTACATCTTTTTCTTCTTCTTCTATTTTTTTCCCTGATGGACAAAGTGTTAGTTTAGCAAGAAGGTATTTCTAGTTTTATTTTCCCCTCTTAATTTATTCTTTCTCTCATTGTTCTTTTTCACTCTCTTTGTCTTTTAACTTCCTCCAATCCCATTTGCATACTTGCTCAATCCCTCTGATTCCTGTCCTTTCTTAAAAACTCTTCTTCTTTTTTTTTTTTTTAAAGATTTTATTTATTTATTCATGAGAGAGAGAGAGAAAGAGAGAGAGGCAGAGACACAGGCAGAGGAGGGGCAGGATCCATGCAGGAAGCCCGACATGGGACTCGAGCCCGGGACTCCAAGATCATGCCCTGGGCTGAAGGCAGGCACCAAACTGCTGAGCCACCCATGGATCCCCCATTTTTTTTTTTTTGTTGTTGTTGTTCATAGTCCTCTGCTTCCTTTCTCTTTGGTTTGCAGTCCTTTTCTGCTTCCATTTTTTCCTTGCTCCTTGTTGCTTCCCTTCTATTAATTTTGAAGTCTTTTCTTACATGTGTGAGCCTCCCCAGCTACACCATAGCCTGAATACTTTTTGGTAAACAATTTACATGAAGAAAGAGAGAATTCTGAATAACCTTCTGAAGGGTTAACTGTAGAGTAGAATCAGGAGAGAAAGAAATCTGAAAACTTGTTGATTTGTAAAACAACAGAAAACTGAGATATTCTGTGGTTTGACACCCGTGGGAGTTACCCAGGGTAGTTCAATTGTCAGAGAACTGGTAGATACCCTGCTTTCAGATTCTTTCCATCCTGTAACTGAGGGTTTCTTGGTAATTTGAGATTTGTTCCTTTGGTGACTTTCATCCTCAAGGGTGAGACACATCCCTTGGGGAGTCTGCCTTGATGAAAACTGATTCACTCGGTATTAAAAGTCTTGAAATCCTGCTGTAGTCTTGCCAAGTGACCCCAGGCTAGACTGAGCCTTAGAAGATGAAGTTCAAATACAGAGCAAGACAACCAATTCTCGACCCAGATTTGAAAATCGTCAGGTGGATTAAGTATGCCCCAGGTCAGTTCATGAGTAAGTGTCAGTAACCTGGGGACTGAACTTACAGCCAGTTGATCCATCTGGGGACCTAGAGATCTAAGGGATCATACACATGATTCATCACTGAGAAGTGTTCTGGAATGTGGGCACTATTTTGGACAAGCCTCTTGATCTAGGAAACAAAATATCCCCTAAGGATAGGTAGGGACAAGGTGGCACTCATCAAGAGGAGTTCTTTCTTTTTTGTCTCATGGTGCAATTTTCTTCTCATATGCAATCCAACATGTGTAAGTAAGTTTATCATCCCTGCTTGATGGAATAAGGGGAAAGGGGAAAGAAAAAAATATTAAACCCCACTTTTCAATTGTAGCAGTAGATGGAAACCACCTGTCCTGCCCCAGCCTTGCTCTCTTTTTCCTGGAGGCTGGGAAGGGAGAGAAATCAACAGTCTAATGCTGTTGGGACTCTCTGATGCAGAAGACAGATTATCAAAATATATATTTAAAGAAGGAAAAGCACAGAGAACCTCTCATTTTACTAATCCACAAACCCTATCATTTCTTGCCAATTCCCTCAGGGGGTGGGGAGGGCTGGAAGCCAGAGGGGTCTCATCACACTTCTCAACAAAGATTTAATAGCAGGGTGCTATGGGGAAGGCTGAGATTACGGAGACTTTATTATGCTTACAAAACTGAGTACGAACTAGCATTGTAAATCATCAAAACTAAGCTACACTTAACAGGATAAATGTGTAAAGTGCATTTGGTAATACTGTATGCTTGTTGTTCTGAGTCATTTTTCTCTTCTCTCTTGCTAATTTGCAAACTTGAGTTGTCTGTTAAGTGTTCTTTCACATCATTAATGCGAATTGCCTGGGTGTAAATGCAGAAAAAAACTGAATAGCATTGTATTAGTTCTTAACCCTCTGGCCCCATCATCCTATTGGCAAGATGAGTAAGTAGAGATATGTATGACAGCAAGGCTGTCACACTTTGGGGGAACATATTTGTAGACCAAATTTTTAGAACTCTAGCCATATTTGTGGCTCCTTTACAAATATTATTACTGTACAGGCTCACGTTTTTGAGGAAAATGAGCTGAATCAAAGAGTAGATGCTGTGCATCAGATAAAATGATGTATTCACTTAATTTGATTTTAAAAGTTATGAGACTTCTTGGAAGCTTCAATAGGTTTAGTGAACTGAAGACTTTTCAACATCTGGGTTTTTCTTTTTTTTCAAAGAATTTTTGAAAGAAGTGAAAGTGATTGTACATATGTTATATGGTTGTGGTAAATTAAAGACTGGCTGGTTCCACCCAAAAATCAAGTACTCTAACAGCTAGTTGTGTTGGCAAAGGGAATAAGGAAACAGCATTTTATGGAAAGAAGCGCTGTTTTCATGGAAGCATATTGAAACTTTTTAAAGCCTTTTTTTGTTTTCCTTTTTAAAACATGAGTTGAAATAAATTACATGAAATAAATGTGATATTTTAACTTTTTAGTTTGTATGTTACATTTAAGGCATATAACTTTTATTTGCATATTTCTGTATTAATTTCTATATTAATTCATTATTCATACTTTGTTATTAATCATTTATATATTAGTTATCTATTTCTATATAATTAGGCTTAAGGCAATGTATGTTTTGTTTTTTTATTTCCCTCCATTTTGATCAATTCCTTGTTTCCTACCTAAAATAGTTTTTTTTTTTTTTTAAGATTTTATTTATTTATTAGAGAGAGAGAGCACAGAGAGAGAGAGGGAGGAGCAGACTCCCTGCTAAGCAGAGAGCCTGACCTAGGGCTTGATCCCAATCCTGGGACCCTGAGATCATGACCAGAACCAAAGGCAGACATTTAACTGACTGACCCACTCAGGCACCCCTATGTTTTTAGTTTTTAGTCTACTTTTTTTTTTCCTCCAAATCCCTTAAGCCTCAAAATGCAGTTTCATGGCCTCCATCCTTTCCATTCCCAGCCCCTTCTCCATGCACTTATTTTTTCGAGCAGTGGTTTCCAAACTTTTTGATAAGAAAAAATTTAGCAAACACCTTTTGTCATACATATTTATTAACACATTTCATAGATTTGCATGTACAACATTCATAAAAGTAGAAATTGAAAACTGAGGTAAAGATGAAATACACAGGTATTTTTTTTCAAGATTTTATTTATTTGTTCACGAGAGACAGAGAGAGAGGCAGAGACACAGGCAGAGGGAGAAGCTCCATGTGGAAGCCTGATGCGGGACTCTATCCTGGCAACCTAAGATCATAACCTGGGCCAAAGGCAGATAGATGCTCAACCACTGAGCCACACTGGCATCCCAATACACAAGGTTATCTAAAATAAATTTATGTTGTTTTGAAGTCCTGGTCCAGATTCCCTTATTTTGACAATTCATTTTAATGGCAGTGAGTGCTGAGAAAGCTATCTCACAGAACCACCAAAGAGCGAACACATGTGATTACACTTCCCTATGAGGTTCATCATTATCAATGGTGGATATGAGCCCATATTTCAAATAACTTTCCTGATAATATCAGTTTGTTTTGCCAGTCTTGGATCAGGTCTGATTGAATTGTTTCCCTCTTTTATACAGTGGCTGACAAACAGCTTTCCCTAGGAGTGGAAGGGCCATATTTGCCATTTTCTTGATGATTACTTATGCTTCTCTATCAATATCCTGCAGTTGTCCTCGCAGAAGACTTTAAAAATCACTTCACAAAATTTGAGGATTTTGTATGATTTAGATTAGTTAACATTAAATAATATGACCCATTGGTCTCTTTTACTGGGTTCTGTAGGCTGCATTATTTTGAGGCATGGTAATGGTCTAGAGAAGCAAGGGCACCCAGGCTATTGACTATTATCTTCCTGCTTGCAGGAAGGTCTGCTTTGTTTCTGAATGTTGCCTGTTCTGATCAGTTTCTAAATATTCAGTGTCTTCTCCATCCTAGGATTTGCACCTTCTATTTGAGAGACCACTATTCTTGACTGCTGTGTACTACATCACGTGAAAAACAGCTCCCTAATCTCTGCTCCTCTGAGTTTTAGATGAGGTGGTGGGGTTGAGTGTGTCATTGTCATGGTCTGGCAGGGCCATGACTAAATTCTGTACCTTTACAGAGAAAAAGCAATCCTCCCTAATTGGTTCCAACTTCTGAGCTGTTAGCCAAGTGAGCTCCCTTTTCTGGTTTTGGAGAAAGGGTCAGTGAAGCTATTACCTGCTATGAAAGCTTTGTTATTTTTGCATGAAACTTTCGATATCATTATGCAGTCTACCATTTTCTTCTCGATATATTTGTTCGTGAAATTCTGTATCAAACCCTGGATGTAAAATAATCATTTTTAGTCCATTTTCTTGATGCTCTTTGAGTGCTTTTGCACATTGTAATTGGGATTTATAAAAGGACCATACTGATGAGTTACATTTTCCCACTGTGAATGAGTTATTACATGTATTAATTTATTAAAATTTAGTAGTTGGAATGTTGAAGGGGTTAACTTAAGAAATATTTCTTTATATTTTTGATGTGCATTTTGGAATTGGTGTTTTTATTCTCAACCTGCTTTATTTTTTTTTCAACCTGCTTTAATAATTTGTGCATCATAAGAAAGCTACTGATTATGAATGAAAAGTTCCTGAAGGGTGAAAGTGCTAGAAATATAAAATAAATGGGTGCATTCACTTTATTTTTTTCAAGTAGAACCTAGGTGGAGGATGTCACGTATTAGCTATAACTATACTTGCAAACTACCTGCTCCTTGATTAATTTGAGGTTTTTGAAATTCGCATTTTGAAATGAATATAATCCAAGAAAAAAATTAGCATTATTTGTCTGTGTATAGAACATTGGTACCTTTGGATGTCTTGCAGAACCACAACTGTTTTAGATAAATGGTTTTGCCTGAGTTGCATAATTGATAATGAATATATAATCATCTAATTCTGTGGTTTCAGGATTTATTTGCCAAAAATTGTAAATAAAATGTCAAGAACACAATCCATGGGAGAATATCTTCAAGAATTTCCACTGCGTCCTTGATGGTCATTGATGGTAATTAAAGCTGTCAGTTTGTCCCTGTGGAGAAGTGTAAAAATTATAAATGAAGGGCTGTATTTGGGATGTGGAAACAGTGGGGCCTCTTTTGTGGGGAAGATAAATTAAAAGAGATCAAGTATTTCCTAGGCCCTATGCAGCCATTCGGTCTGTCTTACAAGCAGGGCAATGCGTCGCAATTTGGATACAGTTCTGTGCACACGAGGGCTCTGCCACATGTAGTCCGTTCTCAGACGTGAAATTCAACACAATAAAACTTGAGATGTTGAATTTTTATATTTTTGCATGACTGCACTTAATTTTTTTTTTTTTTTTTACATTACTCAAGATGCTTCCTATAAAAGGTTGGTGAGTTGCTAAAGGAGTATTAAAAGTAGACTGTTTCCCCATCCTTTCTCTTTGTGCTAATAAGTCTATGGCTGGGGATCTTGTCTTTGGGGAATGGCAGCAATGTCACAGAGATCTATGACCTCTTAATAGGCCTTGGGAGGGGAAGGCAGGAATCATTCTACACTGTGCCTCAGGGCTTAGTTCCTTTAAACTTCAAGGAATTGGACTGGAACTCTTCACTCCTTCTTTCTTTCAGCTTTACCTTCAGGGGAAATTGATCGATTAGAGGTGATTATTCCACAAACTCTGAACCCTTTTCCCCTCTTTGTTCCAACTGGAGCTTCTCAAAGTTTAAAGGGATTGTGTCTCCTGGGTGAATTGTAGAATGAATTTAAGTAGATTATTGGGTAGAACTCTTTGAACACACATTAAAAGTGCTAAAAAATATATTTGGAACAGAAGGAAATATTTGAAGCCAAAGGATAAAGAAACATTTGTTTCAGTGCTAATTTTAATGTAATTATATGGGATATTTTTGAGCAAACGATTAGTTGCTAGACTATAGAATCATAGTAGTGCTTCAAACCAAGAAAAAAACAGGGCCAGTGCAACAAATGGACAAATGTGCAAAACCTGGTTGGTGTAAGACCCTAATGGGACCAAAGACATTCATAAATGACTAGGTTTTTATATATGTCTTCTATTAACCATAGCAAGATTCTACTAATTGATGGCTTTTAGTCTTTTCCACATTCTTTGTTTAACAACAACAACAAAATAATATATACCTAATTTTTTTGCATGCATGATAGATTTGTCTTATGGACACTGTGGACCTCGTTTGAATGATATTTATTGCCACATCAATTTTAATTTTTCCCTCTTTAAAAAAATCTAATTCTTCAACTCCACCTACCCACAGAGCAGTATTAGCTCCCCCTGGTGACTAAGTAAAAATGTAGACAAGAATGATTGGGGTGATGAGCTTCATTAACTTTAATCTTTAAATGCATAATTAATATTAAGATGCATACAGTAGGCATGTGCACTGAACTGTTTTCCAAGTAAAAATTCTAATTAGTCTTGAGAAATGTCCATTTTCGTATTAGTATCTACATAATGAAGGCTGGTCTATCTTACGTGGCTTTCTTGGAGTTTTGCCCATTTTAATGACCCCAGAGCTCTTGGTTTTCTGATGTGGGAGATATTGGAACAGAGGGTAAATATTCAGATCTTCTGTACCCTAGGAGCTCATTACAAACAGAGAAAATAAAAGCAAAAGCAAGTACCAATTTACCTATCTCTATCATTCTTACAAAATAGACTCTCTATAGAAAAGGTTATCATTGTTAGAATGATTTAAAAGAAATATTCTTTTAGAAAAACACTGTTATACATTCAAACACTAAGATGTATTTTTTTTTGTTGTATCAAGAAAACATTTTTCCATTTAATTTGCGAATTATTTAAAGTGCATATGTTTCTTACTAAGGTTGACTTTCAGCTTAAGTCATAGTTTAATTTATAAAAAAAAGTTCCCCATCATAATTAAATTATCAGGTTGACAGTTAAGAATGCTTTTATAATCTTTTTGAAAAGAAATCTGTCAAGTCTGTCATGTGCTTACAATTTCTCATATGTAATTTTATTTTCTATGCAAAGTATTTGCTTTTCACCCTGTTTTATAATGGTTATCAGAAAGCAGTGTTCTGTTGACTATATGATCTGGTTTAATTATTTTATATTAAATGTTATATATTATAATACATTTAAAAGGAAAGATCTGAAATTTTATCTGGGAGCTAACATTTGAATTGTTCTTTTGTTCCTCCTATTCTTTTGAATATATGCTCTTTATAATTTAGCACCCCACCCCCATGCTCACTATCCTTTTGCTTTTCTTCTCTTCCCAGGACTTTATTTTTAGGACCTAAGCCTTAGCATCTAGGTTTGTGTTTTCCTTTTGTTTTTCCAAGGCACCTGTCTGTATTGGGAGAAAAGATACAGACTTCTAAATGTAGCCATTTCTTCTTGATACCTGAGGTATCATCCTCTTTGACCTGTGGAAAACTATGGGAAACTTCTTTTGGAGTTAATGGTACCATTTTGTTCCTCAGCCTGAAGTGAAAGTATGGTTAACCAAGCAGCACAACTGAATGCAGCACCTACTCCTCACCTCAGTTTATTTCTCCCTCTTCCCATTGCTTCCTTTTTCTAAAGAAACTGCCTGTCCTTTGCAGTTCATTTGTCTCGGTCCCAGCAAAAGAGCAAAGTATCATGCTTTGCTTTAACTTTTTGCTTGTGTTTGCTCATCGGCGGGGCTTAAGCAGGTACCTCCCAACTATATAGTGATAGCTCTTTTCTTGTGAACACTGTTTTAAAACTGACAAGTTTTGGGGTGCCTTGGTGGCTCAGATGGTTAAGTGTCTGACTTTTGGTTTCGGCCCAGGTCATGATCTCATGGGTTATGGGAATGAGCCCCAGATGGGGCCCTATGTTCAGTGGGGAGTCTGCTTGAAGATTCTCTCCCTCTGCTCCTCCCCCAATGTTTTCTCTCTCTCAATAAAATAAATAAGTCTTATAAAAACAAAAAATATAAATTTTATTAATATAGATATTATTATCTTGATTAGATACTGCAGCGTGGCTTAGTAAAATGAAAAGTATGTGGCATCATTTCTTGCTACACGAAGAAGACGGTGCAGAGATAGTGAAATGAGTAGCACCTCTCATTAGTTTGTTTTCCCAAATACTACTGTGCATTTGCTCAATGGTTGAGCCTCTGCCTTCGGCTCAGGTTGTGATCCTGGGATCCTGGGATTGAGTCCCGCATCAGGCTCCTTGTGGGGAGCCTGCTTCTCCCTCTTCCTATGTCTCTGCCTCTCATGAATAAATAAATAAAATATTTTAAAAAGATAGAGAATGAGTTAGCTAGATGAAGAAAGGTGGGGAGGAGGGCATTTCAGGCAGATAAAAGAGAAAAGAATAAGGGAGAGATAGGAGAAAGAATAGTGTCTGGCCACTTTCAAGTAAAAGGAAAAGTGAAAAATAAGGAATTAGTGTGATAATATGAATGTATGAGTTATCTGTTGCTGTGTAATAAGTTACTCTAAGGCGTTCTGACATAAAACAACAATCTTAAAGTTTCTGGAGGTCAGGAATTTGGGAGCAGCTTACCTGGGAGATTCTGGTTCAGGATCTCCTATGAGGTTACAGTCAAGGAGTTGGCTAGGGCTGCAGCCATCTGAAGGCTTGAGTAGGGCTGGAGGATCCACTTCTGAGCTCAATCACATGGCTACTGATTGAACACCTCAGGTCTTCACATATGGGCTTCTCTATTGGGTAGCTCATGACTGGTAGCTGACTTTTCTCAGAATAAGTACTTTGAAGAGAGGGTGAGGGAGGGATATGGATGTTGCAGTGTATTTATGACCTAATCTTGGGAGTGGCATACCATTAATTCTGCCATATTCTATTATTGATCACACAGAGTAATGGACTAAACCTGGTATGATATTAGACAGACTTATTATACAAAGGCGTCAATACCAGGGGATGGGGGATCATTGGGGGCCATCTTGAAGATTGGTTCTTATAATAAACCAGGAAGGGAATGTAGGGTCTTGCCATGGGGGTAGGAGGTTTCTCTGGCCTGTGCTTTGAGGAATCCGCAGGGATCAGCCAGGTAGGCAGGGAAGTAGGGATTGAGTTCACAGGAGTCCTGCGTTCCCTGCACCAGAACAGCCCAGGCTGGAATTCTTTTTATGAGTAAGAGTTCATTTGAATATTGAGTTTAGAAGCTTAAGAAGGTTAGATAATTACTGTTTTAGGCAGTGGGTAGGTATTGAAGGTTTTCTGCTGGGGAACATCTGTTCAGGTTGGATGGCATGTGGAGAGTGGATTAGAGGAGAATTGGCAGCTCCTGTGATGGCACTATTAAAAGAAGATGGGGCCAAAATCAGTGCAGTGGTCAGAAGAGTGCACAGAAGGGTCAAATTCAATAAATATTGAGGAGGTAAAAAATCATCCAGATGTAGTGATTGATTCATTGTGGGGCATAAGAGCAAGAAAGAGATCTAGAATAAGCCCCATGTCTCTGACTTCCTCAGGTGTATTGGGTGACCATCACCTGACATCAGGAATGAGAAAGAAACAGATTAGGTGAGTTCACTTTTGCTCATGTTAAATCTGAGATACTTTCTTGGCTAAATTGTTTAAAATAGCAGTTGTGTGTATATGTAGACCAGAAACCAAAGTTAGACCTCAGGCCATGTAGCATACTTCCTGTTTCCTTGACTTGTGATTTAGTTTTCCTTTGTCAAATATCTAAGTTTCTTCCCCAACTTACCTCCATTTTTGTAACACTGCTTCTGATCCAGCTTCCCCCCACCCCATTTTAATAATGAAGAATCTCCTCTCCTTAAATTGGTTTACTATTGAAAATTTAGCTTCTGTCTAGAAGGCCCATTGTAGCTGGTGGTTGCTACGACAAGCAGAAGGGACACCCTGAAAAAGCAAGACACAGAAAAGCTTTATGGCTGACTAGTGTTCTTTTCTTTCAAGATGAGGAATTTTGACATATAAGGTTTAATGCCTTATTGAAATCTAGCAGATGGATGCTAAGAAGGGTGCTTTATTCTCACAGGATTAGAGCAGTGGGTTTTCTTTTTAAAAATATATCCTAAGGTTCATCTCGATAGGAAATCTTAACCACTTAAGAGTTGTTGGTTATGCCCACCAGCACCCCTTCTCACCGCCCCCTTGCACAATTATCAGGCAGATTTAATTTTACTATTCATTTTTGGGAATCTGTGGCTATCTTGTGAATCTTAACAGGCTGCTTTTAGGACTGATTTTTAGACTTGCAGTTCCCAATCATCTCCCTGAGCATTATTTTCATTAAAAATTCCATTAGCTTTAAAAAAATCAATGTAATCATTCAGTAGTAATTAATTCTTCCCAATCTTTGAAAGGAAAGATGAATTAACAAAACTTCAAGATGTTAAAATGAGTAAAAAGAGTCGTGTGGTTAATGGGACTAGTAGAGATGTCAGTATAATGGATAGAGGGGTGGGCTCTGGCAACTGGCCAGCCACAATGCAAATCTCACTTCTCCAGGAGCTAACTGTGCGGCCTTAGGCATATTACTTAAAATTTTAATCTAAAATTTCTTTATCTGTAAAGTAGAGGCAATAATCAAAAGGTAATAATATTGCCTGCCTCCTAGGATTGTAACGATTAAATGAGATAATAGATGTATCATTCCAGTAAGGTACTTGGCACACAGTGAGTGCTCACTACAAACATAATTATCAGTATTAGTATTATGAAAAGTGGTAATGATTCCTTTAAGAATAACTCACATGAGTCAGGTTCTAGATTTGAATGTCTTCCAGAATCCTGAGAGGCTTTGAAAGAGTTAGTATGAGTTAATACTTGGCATTCAGTGTTCAATTCTCCCCCTTTTAAAATTCGAAAGGGAATAGTGAGTGATCAATGTTGGGGGAAAGGGGCAATTGGAGGAAATAAGAATGAGTTTAATTAAGTATGCTTATCACCATTCTACTAAGAACTTAATGCTTGATTTGTACAGAATAGAGAACATCACATTTTGGGAATGAAGAAGAGAGGCCCTGTATGGATATAACATTTTATTCTCAGTTTATTCTATACAAAATCTTAAAAATTAAGGCCCTGACATAGTTTTTGGCCTGCCCTTTGGTATGTGTAAGTACAAGAAGATAGTTGTACCATGGATAGCATTGAAAATGTTTACTCCTAGCTTATTTATTTAGTGGCACAGAATTTTCCCATGCATCTTTTGGAATGTTCTTTTTAAAATCCTCTCTGCTTTTTGTGAATTAGCTCAGAAATTATAAAATGTTAATTTTAGCTTAGTATAATTAAAAATTTTCATACCTTGTCTTTAGTAGGCATGTGGAAATGTCATGAAATTGGCCTACCAGTCATAGAGATTCAGGTGATCAGTGGTTTGGAAAATCATCTGGTCAAAATGAGTTCCTTTAAATGTGAGGGATTCATACTTTTGTTTTCTAGGGGAATAGAACCTAAAGAAATGGATTTATGCAACAAATGACCCTAAGACAGTTGACTTTTGCAGTGCACTAAACCTATTAAAGCAACATATATATATAGTTATAGTTATTTATTTATTTAAAGCAACATATTTAATGTGTACACGTTAATGAGTTTTTACTATATTCACATCATCTGTGATATATCGTGAGGGTACAAAGAAATGTGAGTCATGAAACTGATTGCAAAAGATCTTACTGTGCATTTGGGGAACAAAGCACTTGTACCTGAAAAAGTAATATTGGATGCAGCAGTACATCATTAAATGTCAGAATTTCTAATATGAGTTTTAAGTTCTGTGTTTAAAGAAGGGAGTGGTAAGTGTGCAGGAGCTTGGGAGAGGCCCTGTGGAACTGACCAGACAGATCATGAGGAAGTGAATAGGAAGCAGGGAGGTTTGGGATGTTAGGGCAAGATGAACATCCCAGAGAGGGAATTGTACATGGATGAAGGCTCCGAGTTAAAAATTTTTTTAAAAGATTTTATTTATTTATTCATGAGAGACAGAGAGAGAGAGAGAGAGAGGCAGAGACCCAGGCAGAGGGAGAAGCAGGCTCCATGCAAGGAGCCCGATGTGGGACTCGATCCTGGGTCCCCAGGATCAGGCCCTGGGCTGAAGGCGGCACTAAACCGCTGCGCCACCTGGGCTGCCCTCAGAGTTAAAATTTTGATATCTCATCCAGAAGGTAATTTCATGACCAGTAGCATTGTGTTACATCAAATTGCACACTCTTGGAGTATTTAAGAGTTCAAGCAGAAGGGAGGGCAGTACATATTAAAAGTGCTATAGGTGTGCACAAAACCAAGTAACCAGGAGGTTAGTTACTAACTAGGAAAAATATGTGTTTCCATATTAGGTCATCTTATGAGTAGTTTGAAAAGAGTCCAGTAGAGTAGAATCTATGAACAGCTGCTAAGAGGTGAGTTAGGTTATGGCAGCATTTTAGAATATTCCTCTGAAACAGCCTCACCGGCATGGACTATCATATGAAGTTTCTTAATTCATTAAAAATATATTGAGCCTGTCTCCAGGTGACTACATGTGATAGGAGGATCTTCTGCCTTAATGCTTTTGTTAAAATGTCATGAAGTGTCTTCAGACTTAATTTTCACTTAAGTTTTATTCTTATTATGCTATGAGCCTTTGGTGCTTATCAAATGTAAATTTTCTCCAGCGAAGGAAGAAATTACTAGCACAGCTATTAATAGATTAATGAAAAGTCTTATTGCTTCTTAAAATTTATATTTTCATGGTGATTGACAATCGCTAATTAGTTAATCCTCTGCCTGTGCTCGTGAGGTAGGTCAATATTATCTCCATTATAAAATGGGAAGATTGAGAAATCAGAATCTTCAGTGAGTTCCTCAACAGCCTAGTTCTGTATTGACATGACAAAAATAAATTGAGTTTACTCTTAAACATTTCTCTTGTTTTAGTTAACGAAATATCTTTGTGTTGAACAATTGATCACTGGAGACATCGTTTCCCTTCACTCTCCCAACTAAAAAGCCACTCACATCAAGTGGCTTAGACGTCTAAAACTGAAAGGAGACTTTGGACACATTCAAAAGCTATGTAATTATATATAACAGAAAAACCCCAAATAACAGCAGCCTAAATTAGAAGTTTATTTCGTGCTTATATGTGAGAATTCTAGAGATAAGCAGTCCAGAGCTGGTTTTCTTTCTTTATGCTCTGCTTCATAGCACACGGTTGCTATTGTCAAGAGGCCCTGCTGGCTGTTGGACTTCATGTCATCATGTCCAGTTGGAGGTTAGTAAAAGAGGGAAGATGGAAGAGCTAACAGGGTCTTTCTTGTCTGGATTGGCTCCTTTTAAATAGCCATTCAATAAATCCCATATGGAATTCCACTCATATATCAATAGAATGGAAGAATGGATTTTGAGGTAGGTGACTGGCAGTTTCTCACACAATTAGCATATTTGAATACTTGGATTTTGTGTTATTTTGTATTACTAGTGATATTTCTCCTTTCCAATATCATATATAATTTAGAGTACTTGCTAAAACATAAGTGCCTTTTAAACTCCCACTATGGATAGAACCTTTTTCTCTGGTTGATAACCTATATTCTTTATTTAGCAAATAGCCCATCTGATTTTCCAATGGAGAAACTGTTTTTTGAATCCAAGGTAGAACTGCAATCTAAGACTCTCTGCTTTGTCCACCTTGATTCTTTGTTTTTGATGTCAGTACTCCTAGCCAGGACAATAAGGAAACCTACCTTTATTAGAATAGAATGCTTAATACAGCCAAGTCAGGCATGTTATGGATATAGAACTCTGGGGAATGTTTTCTGGGTCATGGTATAGCACATGGAACTTCTATGTACCTAACCAACCTCGACACCATCCTCCTGTTTAACCCCAGAAACTACATTTTTCATGAAAGCATCATAAAACATGCTCCGTTCAGTGTGTATCTTGGGACATGGAGGTCAATTAAATGAAAAGCATTTCACACACCTGGTTTTTGGATGAGATCTATCACATAGGCATGACTAGCCTACCATTGCTAGTTTGAGACATGGAACTGCCTAGACAGTCTGCCATAGTTAAACAGCTGGTGTGAGACATGTCTTCTTCTTCAGTGTGTGTATCCCACATGCTTTCAAACGCTGCCATGCACACTTGTCTCACCATTTTTCCTCTCCACAGTCTTCCCCAGCACCTGCGAATAGGTGGTATAAAAAATGCACTAGAAAATCTATACCAATGGAGGGACCCTAGAGGACAGAAATTTTCCATTTGGTCTTGAAGAACAGTTATGCAAAGTTAGAGCTAAAAAGACCTTTAGAGTTCATCTGGTCCAACTCCCTTTATATAGAAAAGAAAATGCAGACTCACTATCACCTAACAATTTACCAGTTGTGCTAAGACTTGGAACACTGAACTTCTGACTCCCAAGTCCAGTGTTGGTTTTGCCACATGAATTATTTCATCAAAGTGAAATGCATAATGAATCACACCATAAGCCATGCCCCAAAGCGCACTGCTGGTCAGATAGATAACTGCTTGTCCGGGTGGTAGTGTCCTTGCCTTCTTCAGGTGGGCAATCTTAACGCCATAAGCTATACCAGATATTGATCTGTAAGTAGATGGACTCTATGAACCTCCTTGCGTCCCTGCCCCCACCCCATCTCCTTTGAGTAATTTCCCCAATCCTTAGCTGATACCTCATGTGGAGAAAAGAGCCTGCTGATCTCTGAGAAGGACTTCCACCCACTGGGGACTTGTACTACCAACCTGAGGGCTCCCTGATTTCCCTCGGATGGACAGGTTGCAAGTGCAGAATCAGATCACCATTTTGGCACGAAAGTGGGCTCTGTGGCCCTCTCCATACAGTCCTTGGTGTTATTGTGGAGGACTCCTCTCCATAGAGGGTGCTGCTTGGTGAGGCAAAAATGATCAACTACTTGCCCAGTCTCCTCAATTGTAGATGATTCTGTGTGTTTTGGGTGGAAGGTATAGAAGGGCAGTATATTCCTTCTCAGTTGCCTCTGGTTTCTCTGTAGTTGTCATACCAGGTATTATGTGTGCTGATTGAGTCCTTGTCAGTTTTCCTGCCCTCTTGGATATTTTTAGATTTCTCTAACCCTGAATGAGACCCCTTTCCAGTTTTTAATAAATCTCTAATGTGCCCCTTGAGTATATCTGAGAAACTCCATAAACCTGGGTATAGATATGATGGAAGAAAAAGTGAGTTCCAGCTGCCAGTGGCTCATGTTTGCTAATTGGAAAAGTTGTGGGTGGTCTCAAAATAAAAACAAGTTTATAGACATTCTTTACAGTATAGCTGCTACATTTTTAGAGGATTAAAATGGAGGTTGTGTCATAGGCAACCCTCATTCACCTTTGTGCTTGCAATGCTCTGGAGAAATGTTTCTCACTGTTGTTTGATGCTTTCCAATTATTCATATGTATACATCTTTAAGAGAGGGAAAATATTTGAAGATTCAAAGAGAAGAGGAAAGTAGGAAGATTTCAATACAAAGAGCATATGCTTTTTTTATATCTTTGCTGAAATTAAATATTTATAAATGTTTTTGAGGAACTTTAATATTTCTCTCTTTTTTAAAGCTTTTGTTTATTTATTTGAGAAAGAGAGAGAGCGACCATGAATAGGGGGAGGGGCAGAGGAGAAGGGTGAGGGACAATCAGACTCTGTGCCCGGCATGGAGCCCAGTGTGGGGCTCTATCCCAGGATGCTGAGATCATGACCTGAGCGAAACCAAGAATCAGACGCTTAACCAACTGAGCTGCCCACGTGCCTCGGAACTTTAATATTTCTATTAGAACTTCCAAAGTTTGCAGTAGCTCTTTCATCTAAGTTTGGTTTGGGGAGATTTTTATGATCTTTCTAATATATCCCAAACTTTTAATTAATAGATGTAAAGACATACCAAAATGAGAATATTCTCACTTATTTTTTTATTAGATCAAAACATTTATTTTCAAAATAAATTTTGAAATATTTTGAAATAAATGGTACACCATACCATATGTGTGTATGTAAGTCAGCTTATTGATATAATAAAATATTCTAGAATTTTTTAGTTAATTATTGCTGAACCAATATGAAAGTTAGTGGCTTAAATATGGTGACAATTTAATACTTTTCAAGATTCTTTGGATTGACTAGTTGGATATTCTGCTTTCTCATGAGGTTGAGCTGAGGTCCAAATTGGTCTTCCATGGCTAGGGCTGGCTGCACTGGGAGTTCAGCTGGGGCTGTCAGCAGGGGGCCTTGGTTGTTCTTCTCATAGATCTCTCTCCACGTCCTTGCTTTGGTTGCTCATAACTTGGATCTGTGTTTCAAGGAGTGCCCCAAGGCCTGAATTGCAATACCTTGATGCCCAGGCTCAGAAATAACCCAGTGTTACTTCTGTCGTGTTCTGTTGGCTAAAGTAAGTTCTAAGTCCAGTACAGATTCAAGTGGAAGGGAGATAAACTCTACTTTTCGATGATGAAATAGGAAGGCCACACACACACACACACACACACACACACACACACACTGCAAAAGAGCATGTGAGGTGGAAGTTCTTGTCTGTGGCCATCTTGGGAAACACAATCCAACACAGAATTCCAAGTCCTTCTGATTATCATTTCTTTTCTTCCAAGTTTGTCCCACAATTGTAATTGATCTTATGCTACCAAGTAAGAAATAGGAAGCCAGAATTTACTGTAGCCCTTTTGTTCCCTTGTAGCATGGGTCATTAATGTCCTAATCCTATCCTCATCTGTCATTAGGAATCTTTATTTATTAAGGAAGTGTTAGTCAAATATAGTGGTTTCTCACCCTGGCCAGTATTGGGCAGTTGCTTCATGAAAACCGTAGTGTTTTCCCCCATCCTATTTTAGAGCCTGTCAGGAGCAGAACGCAGCACAGCACGCTAATTGAGTGGTATCTCAGTATGTGTCTCTCAGCGAGAATACTACATAGTTACCATCATCCTAAAGTTTCTGATTCTGTCTGCATTCAGAATCCCTCAGTTTTCTTAACTTATCCTCTTAGTTGTAGACAATATTTGAGATCATCTTTTTTGTTGTTTGCTTTTAGCTTACTCACTTTCTTTACTCATTTGTTGGCCTTGGTGGCACAAACACGTTTGAAGCAGTTTAGCTTTTGTTTTGCACAGTTACGACTTAGGATTCTGTATGGCTTCCTACCCAAACCTCACATGGGCCAAGTCCTGCTATATGCTAGGCAGAGGAAAACGGACTTTTCCTGATAGGGATGAGTCAGTTTCCTTCTGCATCAAGATGTTTACACATGGGGACAGATGCAGAGGATGACAACCCTGAGTCATGTGACTGCTAGATTGTTTTTCTTTGCTGGATTTCCACGTGGGAAGTGGTGGGAGCTAGAACTTTGCGGCTGCTGCGCCCAGGATGTCCGCTGTCCAAGGTGTATCCACATTTGTGGTCTGGTCACTTGGCAGGGAGCCAACTCTGCATTGTTTAGGGGCATGCTCACTCTTTAGAAGAGCAACGTGATCCTGCATCTAGAGTGAAACTTTAGAATGATTTAATTTCACTCAGTGAAGCCACGCATGTGTTACAGTTACTACCTATGAATTGCTTTCAATCTTGGCAGCACGATAAGACCTTATTCCTTTCTTCACTGCTTTTTTTTTTTTTAAACCTACTAAGTCTAATATCTTGCCTTTCATGGTGATTTTTATTCCTAGAAGTTTAACAGGCTAGTGCAATCCCTAGGGTGGTATAGGATCAAGGAAAATCATATAATGTGCCACTGTGATCACCCAGCTGTCCCATTTTAAAAAATGTGAAATGTTGGGGGAACAAAAGTCCTGGGGGTATAGAGACTTGTAGAGGTATAGTTGCTTCACTCTCTCTTGTGACAGGGAAGAAGAAAGGATGTATCGAGTGATTGCATCTCTTTATTTGAGCCTTAGATTTGCTTTAAACAACAGCAACAGGAGACAGAGGTGCCCTGAAGGGCCTAAAGTCTAATCTCAAATGTACTCCGACCCAGTCCGCATGGCAAAACCCAGGCAGCATGTATCCGAAAGATAGTCTGGTGGTGTGATTGGCACCAGGTTCATTCATTGGTGGAGGCTTTTGTCTAGGACATCATTTAGTAGAACTGACCGGTAGAATTGCATATATAGGCTTTTATAAATTTTCTATTTTTTTGTGTGATTATACATATTTTCTCCTCTGTGATTTTAAAGGAAACTCAGGGGTAGCCCAGGTGGCTCAGCGGTTTAGTGCCGCCTTTGGCCCAGGGCGTGATCCTGGAGACCCGGGATCAAGTCCCACATCGGGCTCCCCACAGGGTGTCTGCTTCTCCCTCTGCCTGTGTCTCTGCCTCTCTCTCTCTCATGAATAAATGAATAAAATCTTAAAAAAAAAAAATAAAATAAAAAATAAAAAAATAAAGGAAACTCAGGACTAATCCATATTTTCTGACAATAATAACTCAACAGTAATTAAGATAAGAAATTTTTCAAAATAATGAAAAGACTATCATAAAAAATTGCCATCTCTTCATCTCGAGTGAGTGAATAGTGAGAGTAAATGATGCACCTAGCCTAGGTGCATGTGATCCTCAGGAAATGTGAATGAATGAATGGCTCAATCAAAAAAAAAAAAAATCTAAGAATAAAAAAGACTTCTGCTCTAGGATTTCTACTAAGGATTTATGGAGATTGTTATAATAAGAAAAAAATGTCTGAAACTCATCTAAATCTTCCTTCTTGCAGAAAAAAAGAATAAATATATGAATGTTTTAAAAACAGCCCTTTTATCTCAGAACTGGTGGAGAAACTGTTGATTTCTCACTGTTGACACTTTTCCTCAAGGACCTGTGGTCTGTGTCTGCCCTATGACAGCGTAGCAGAGTGGGTAGTCCACATATGCAGAACTTCCATGATATTGCAGGATTGCTATCTTTTAAAGTCACACTGTGTTCAGTAATATGTACATTCACGTGCTGTACTTCCTAGTCAGACATTTTCAAAGCAATCCAACAATGATTTTTAAAAATATCTTGATGAGACTTAAATAAACAGATCACAGAGGATTTGGTAAGAATTTTGCATGGATTTGATATATCTCGAATATTGTGAATTGATTTTGTGCAAGCTGTCATAGACCTGACTAGCACATACTTACTGGTGCCTGTTGGCAAAAATGGATTGCCAAGTATAAATGACAGGTATTTGTGCTGCTTCTATTTAGAATCTTCATTAGTTTTTTTTCTTCATTAGTTTCTTGACTTCAATTTCATGTTATAGATGTTTTGAAAATGTACCTGTCTTAAAGAAGGTGGGTCTTATTTTGTGGTCCATTTTAATTCTTTTTATATCCATAATTTTTGATGATATGGAGGTAACGAAGAAATATAAAGAAATGGTTGCTACTTATCATCCTATATAATCTATGAGGTAACCATACATACACATAAAAGAAGGACAGAAAAAACGTAAGACATTCTTTTTTCGTTCATTTAATACTTAATTAGTGAGCGTCAGCTATGTGCCCGGCATGATTTCTTGTACTGACAAGAGCCTTGAACAAGAAGGGAAAGGTTTCTGCTTCCTGGGAACTTATGGTTTAATGATTATGATTATGATTAAGCACAATAAAGTAAAAAGAGATACATCCGAGAGAATATAATTAAGCATCAAAGTGTACAGTCAAGTCATGAGAGATTACTGGGGTTTGCCATGTTCCGAGAAAGCCTAATTCATGGCAAGGGAGACTTGAACTTGACCTTGAGGAAAAGAAGGTATTTGCAGAGATGGAGAGGAAGTTAGACGTGTACTTCAGTGTAAACATCCCGCAGTGTGATCTGAGAAGGTCAAAACACTCTTCTGAGGAAGAGTGTTTGTCCAAGGAAAATTCTCTGATCCTCTTTCCTGTTCCATATGCACCCCACTAACTTCCTGAGGTTTAAATCTCAAGACCCTCAGCAATGGAGTTCTATGTAGAATGAAGTATGAATATTTTTTTTGAGAAATAAATAATCTCAGATCTCAAATTTATAGCAAGCCTGGGCAAATGGTATATATGTGATTTACATACGTGAAATTGATGCTCAAAATGTGGAAAAGTGTCTCCAAATAGAAGGATTCACATGTAATTTATAGTATTACTGAATAAAATAGTATTTACAGAGGAGAGGAGACTAGTGGCAGTTAGCAGCAATTTCTTTTTGAGGAATTATACTTTTTATACTTAGTGGTCCTATGAAGTAAATGGGAGAATATTACCGGTATTACACAGTCTATTTGGTAAAGGTATAGGGGATAAAAGGGAATAAAATAAAGAATATAATTTTCTAATCAGAAGTTCTCAAACTGAGTTAAGGCTGTGAAGAGACAAAGAAGAGATTTAGAAGGGCATACCTTCAGCTGTTTTCATGTTGCCTTTGTGGTGCTTTAAGCCAAGGTAATTAGAATATGACAGAAGTGTGATTTCTTGGGCTGTATACACACCAAATGGGCAAAAGTGCAACAGTTCTAAGTATTGACAAGGATCTGAAGTAATGGGGAATATCAGCCCCTGCTGGTTGGAGTGTAATTTGGTAGAACAACTTTGGGAAGACGATTTGACATTGTCCAGTAAATTCAAAGATATGTCAAATTTGCAACTCTGCGATCCCATACTTCTTCATACCTCATAGAAACTCATGTGCATGGGAGACATGGACAAAAATAATCAGAGTGGCATTTCTATAATAGTCAAAACTGGAAACAACCCAAATGACCTGACAAATAGAAGAGATAAAATGTGGATATTCAAATAATGTAATATATCAGCAAGAAAGATGAATGAAGTGTGGCTACACTCATCAAGATGAATAAACCCTGCAAACCTGGGATGCCTGGGTGGCTCAGCGGTTAGGCTCCTGCCTTCGGCTCTAGTCGTGATCCCAGGGTCCAGGATCGAGTCCCGCATTGGGCTCCCTGTGAGGAGCCTGCTTCTCCCTCTGCCTGTGTCTTTGCCTCTTGCTCTCAGTCTGTCTCTCTCATGAATAAACAAATCTTAAAAAAAAAAAAACCTGCAAACTTAGAGTGCCCAAGAGGCAAGACAAAAAAAGAATATAACCAGTATAATCCATTCAACATGCAGCCCAAAACTAGGCAAAATAGAGTATACGGTTTAGGGTTATATACAAAAAAGTGCAATAACAATAAAGAAAGAATGGACATCACTGTCACAAAAAGTCAGTTTAGTAGTTGCCTTTAGGGTAAGGAGAATGGATGATGAGGGTGAGGGTCTCGGGGGACTTTTTAGGTGCTTGCTGTCTTCTAATTCTTGTCTTGGTAATAGTTTCATGAGTGCTATTCAAAATTACTAATTGGGGTGCCCGTTTGTTTTTCTGTGCTTTTTGCGAAAAAGGAAAGGATGTCAGAGGTAGCAGTATAGAAAGATTTATGTCCAAATCTGCATCTCACGATATAAGGCAGTTAGGCAAGAAGTACAGATAGATTTGCCACCACGTAAGTCCATTTTTGTTGTACACAAGTGTAATTTGCACATGATAAAAAGAATGTTTGTTCTAGTCTAATAATGAAAAAATAATAAATGAAAAGTCATAGAAAAAGAAGTCCCAGGCTTTTAGAATCAAATTTCATAATTAATTTGTAGCATAATTATTTTCTCATGCTTTATGCATCTTTATTGATTGAAGCTGTCTCTTGACTTACACCTAGAAGCAGGCTGACCAGAGGATCAACAGAAAATTAACAGCAAGGAGAAAATGAGAATACTCATCTAAAGAAACCAAGACATTTTCATCAGTCTTATTATTTTAAAATCATCTGTGAATTCCTCTTTAAGGGCAACCCTTAATAGTACCCCAGCAGTAACAGCATTGCAGAGTATTATCCAGTAATGAAAGAGAATGTTAATAAAATCATTTCTTTTTTATGTCGATATGGATCAAAGTTGCAACTTCAAAATACCAATGATAAAAACGAACCTTTTAAGATTCTAGGTTAGTTCTTACTAAGGATAATATTCATTAACTAGAGTTCACTTCTCACGCTCTGGATTAAAGAAATTATTTGCAAGCAAACAAGAAAAAATCATCTTTAATTTGCTAATCATAAGGCACTACTTTTTTTTTTAAATATCTTTAAAATGGATCTTTAAGTTGTGTGACAGTTGTGAAATATCCTCTGGTAGGGGCTTTAGAGAGATGGCTTTTAAAAGTCCTATTGTATGCAAGAAATTGGGGAGGCCCCATTTGCTAAAAGCAGATTTCCAAATTGATTTATTTTCTAAATAAAGCCAGACAATACTATTTAAATACCTGAAATATAAAAATGAGTACTAATAAAACAGCCAAATATTCCACTGTAGAGCATAAAATCTCCTAGTGTTGTGAAGAGTATCATAAATACCTATCCTAAGAAGCTCAATTAAAGTTTGGAAATAATAATTTTGTTGTTAAATCTCTAAAGAGCTGCAATAGTGAGATCACCTTGAGGTAGAATCCAGAAAAGCTAGTTTTAAATATTGTACTCCTGGAGCAATGATTGATTGATTCTCTAGTGTAAATTTCTTGGTAATGTCTGCTTAGAGACCTCTAAGAAATTAAGGAGTGTCTGTGTATGTGTGTGCGTGTGTGTATGTGCAAGAAAATCTGTTCGTGCAGCAACAACCGTTTTTGGAGCCCTCATCTGGGTAGAAGTTACAGTAGTATTTGGCAATCATCTCTATGTGTTGGAAGATGGCTTGTGGAGAGGACTGGAATTAGATGTATGATTTTTTTTCTTTAATTATTGATTAAAATGATCACTAAGCAACAGTTCAGCCAGAGCTTTTCCATTGTGTTATTGTCTACCATCCTCCCCTTCCACCTGATGTATTTACCTTAAATTGTGGAAACTAAAGTACTGACTTAGAAATAAAGGCAAAACACACAAAGGGAAGCCATTGGGCACAAGACTTAGGAAGTGACCTTGGAGATGATTTAACATAGCAGATTCAAACCATGCTTTGGGAACTCTGGGAATTCCAGTAGTTTGGGAAGGATGGAGCTGGGGCTCAGAGGCTGGACCCTAAGCATCCCACCTCGGATTCATATTGGATGGTTTTGTCAGTTTTATTTACCTTGGACCTTCCACTTAAACTCTTGTGTGCAGAACAAATAAACAAAAATTGTTTGAAAGTCACTGCTTTTGTACATAATCCCCCTTCCTCCTGCTTTCACATTTGAGTAAACTGGACCCCAGTAAAGTTGTAGCTTCTTCAAGATTTTGTGGCAGAAACAAGAATAGAAGCCATATTTTCATATTTTTCAGTGTTGTTTTCCAGACATTAATAACACTGCCTTCCTCATATCTGTACCCATCAACTTATATGCTCTATTTCTTAACAATAGTATGTTATTTGAAATCTTTAATACCCACATCTCTGTACCTGTGCATAAGGCAATCATGTAAGGGACACAGGAGGAGATCCGATTAGGCATGTTGTTATAAGGAAGCTGTGAGGAGCTTTTTAAAATGCCAAAGTCAGGGAGAGTTTTTTGGAATGGTCTGTGTGTGTGTGTGTGTGTGTGTGTGTGTGTGTGTATGTGTGTATGCATGCTCCATTATTGTGCCCCAACATTAAGGCACATTGTCTCAAATATAAGTGCCATGAATTGTGCAGATTCATGGCATTTATATCTGATTCACCAAGAGGCCTGGATCTCAAAAAGCTATGAAGTTAAATTGGAAATATTTTCATAGTAAATATATGAGATGCGCCAGATTATAGTGTCTGACATCTGAGGAAGTATCACAGTTTTATAGGATGCAACAAAAAATGGGACACTGATACATGACTTGCATAAATCATCTGACCAAGCCAAAGACTTTTCTTTTTTTTTCCAGGGAAGTTAATATGTGGCAGTTTAAGAAAATGGCCTTATATGACACTGCTTTTTCTTCTACAGTTCTTCTGTTTTTCTCTCCTTTCTTTCTGTTCTTCCTTTCTATGTGTATTAAATGAGTGTGTATTATGTGCCAGATAGTGACAGGTACTAAAATCATTTTTGTACCAAAAAAAGGTGAAAGTGATTTTTGTTTTTCTTTATGTAGTGATTGGAACTTCCAAATCACTAGAATAAAAATGTCTTCAATCTCAACAACTTTTCAAGTGCAGTTGCATCTAGAGATGGTGCTGTTTATTATATTCTGGAAACTCAAAAATTCTACTATTTTCTCCAGTTTTCTCAGTAAAAGAATGGAAGTACCACTTGTAGTTATGTGCTGTGGCTAATATAGCAGGTGCGGGGTTTTGTGGGAAGAGTGGAATTGTCTGCGAGAGTTGTGTAGATTCAGAGATCTTGGGGTGTTTGAAGGCAAAACCCAAAGAACACTGACCTATATTTCTCCTGGTGGAAGATGAGCCTCTTGGTGCTTCAACTAACAGCTAAGCAGGAAATTCAGCTTTCTCTGAATTAACTCTAAATTACTGTCTGTAATCCTATGTCTGAAACTCAAATTCATAATTTACCCTTGTATCGCTGTGTTTAATCCCACTATTTTTGCTTGTGAATGACCACGCCAGGGAATATGGCTAAATAACGTTCCATATGGGAATGTGGGAAAGCTTTCATAAGCCAAAATGCTGATATGGAACATTTACTCATTTTGCTGCATTTAATTGATATCTTTTCCAAACGAGTATGGTGGAAATGCTTACTTTAATGAAATGATTGTACTTTTGTATGTTTTCACTTTAAAGGGTAAAATACAGAAATTGATATCAGCAATGGACAACTTGCAATGAGAAGAATTTCACCGAGGCTTTACTTATGGCTAGATGTGAAAGAAAGAACTAGATTTCTTACCATTCAATTATGTCTTGAATAGAATTCTACAGTGGAGCACCAACATTTGGCAAGGTTATTAATAGTTGTAGTAATGTGACTAATGTTGTCCCTTTGGTCACAGTAGTTCCCTGACTGGCCTTTCCTCAGGCACACCACAAAGCTTTATGTTTCATCTAAATCAAGTGTTGAGCATCATAAACAAAATGGAGTGCCATGATGGAAATTAATTCATTTATATATTCATTCATTGTTTGATCCTCTCATTCAAGAAGACAGCCTACTATGCATCAGACACTGAACTCAGTAGAAATTGTTCTAGTTAAAATTTGGGAGCAAACAGTAGAATTTGCACCTCTCTGTCTACTCATTTGCAGCCTGTACTCTGGGCTCCCAGCGAGGGTCCCAGGAATAAGAGCACAGAATGCGTATTTCACAGGTGTGAGTGCTTGGAATGATTGATGAAATTTAAATTTGGAATCAAACACCAGCTTTCTAAGGTGCTCATAATCATCTGGATAGTCTGATATTAACTCTTAAGGCAATTTTAGGGAGCAAAGAATAGAATCTTCCTTTCAGAAGGCCAGCAGCTAGGCCAGAATATTCTGAATTTTAAGCTGCAATTCATCTTGATATTATTACTAATCAAAGCACCTTCTTCGGTTATTGTGGATGCTTATAAACTGCAGACTGCATGCAGTTCATGAATTTGGCTGCTTTTCCATAGCTGCTATGAAAATTGCAAACAAAATTGCTTTTCATTTTGCTTTGACAGGCAGTTTTAATTTTATTCATCATTTTAGCAAATTGTATAACATTTCAGTTGTGTGCAGCATTGCCTTTGTCTTTTTGTGCACTATATTTATGCCGAAAATATGAAAACAACAATAAAGAAGAGACCAATAATAGCGTCTTGTAGTAAAAAGGGCTTATTAAAAGGATATTTTCTGCCTCGGTGAAAAACTTCCTTGAACATGTCATAAATAGTTTATAACACACAGAGCTACACTTTTATTGTCTGTACAAGTTGATTGTCTAGCTAGCCACATTTTTAAAATTAAAAAATAATTTCCCCCCAAGTTGGAATTTATGGTGTACTTAGCCAGACCTTGTCACAGCTTAATTAGACAATGACTATCCTTTTTGAAGTCATCAAAAGGACTAAGCAAATCTTGGACACACAGGAGAGTTTTGGGGTAACTGGGGAGTGTGCTGACCAGGGAAAGATGGGGGAAGCTCGTAAGGATTTATCTGGTAACCAAGTATATACATTTTCATTTTGTAGAAAAATTACTAATACCATAACAGCCAATGGGTTGGTTTTATTATGTGCTTCCCGAGCTCCTCATTGTAGTTTCAGCAATATGAGGAGCCCTGCAAGCATGCAATAAAAACAGAGCAGACTTCGTGCTTGCCTTATTCATTGATGTCTCTGGCACAAGGCAAGTTCTGTTCAAATAATCACTGAGGGCTGGTGGCATGCTCTCTAACCTTGAATGTGAAGGGATTGGAGAGGGAGGAGAATCCTTTCTGCCAGGGGTTTAAAAGAAAATAATGTTTATTCACAATACTTTTTAGGACATAAAGACTTTTATTTAAGATTTACAAGATTGCTGGTAAGGATGATTCATAACCGAAGTCCAGTTTTCCTTAGGGATTAACCACCATGGTTTGTTTTTTGTTTTTCTAGCATAGCAACTGAATTTCATCATTCATTTTGTCATTTAGCAATAGAAGACAACTTCACCAAAGAAGCTCACAGTACGAGTAAAATTGGAAGTAAATGGAAGCCATATGTTGTTGCTATAACTCCAAGGTTAAAAAAAAGCTATAGTTTTGGCTATTGCCTTTTATTCTAAGTAGAAAGAAGGTAAAGAATGCTTTTTATTATCAATAGCTGTACATTTTTTAAACACATAGTTATTTATTTTGTTAATGGCAGTGTGAAGAGCACATGACCAGAGTGTTCAGAGCAAGGCTGATGTCTGGCAGTAATCCATTTCTTAACTTATGTACAACTGTGGAGTTATTAATGCTAGTCAGGTTATGTGCAAGGATTCAGGAAAATTCTTTATTCCTCATTGACTCCTGACAGTTATTGTACCTAGGAACTGGGTAACGTGTTCTGAAGTGAGCAATTATGGAAATGTTTACTTCACTGGCTGCATGTAAATGTGTGCAGAGAATGTACCAGAATTTTTCCTTGGGGGTATTTAATTCTCTCCAGGGCAATGAAAATCAAATGATTTCTTTTTTTTTTTTTCAAAGCTGTTTTTTTTTTTTTTAAGTGTTATAATGCAGCTGAATAATGATGAATGCAGTAGAGGAAAAGGAGAGAGGGAGAGCAGAGAGGAAGGGCGAAGAGTGAGCTACCAACGGATCTGGAAAACAAATTTCACTATGGCAGCTAAAACCCAAAAGGAAAGAGTTGAGGGTGGGGGGTGGACAGAAGGCTAGCACTGTGAGGGACCAAAGTTTGCTGGGGAAATGATGGAAAATGACTGCTCTGATATTCTGTGGTAGTACAGTGGTGCTTGTAATACATTTATCTTTGTAAGAACTTAAGCAATTGGCTCAGTATTGTTCACATCGAAGGGTATCACATTTGCTTGTTAATTAAATGCAGTATCAGTGCTTACTGTCCCTGAACAGTTGGGGGAAAAATCCAAATATGTATGCAGAGTTATGAAATTTCTGTGCATGCAAATGGATTTTGTACAAATCACAACCAGATTATTAATGTTACACAGTAGAGGTTTCTCCTTCTTCTGTTTCTTCTTTCCTCATTTTCTGCCAGGTTTACAGGTCTTCTTATTGAGAGACATTTTCAGTATTCTTTCTTTTGTGAAAGGAAGAAATCATGGGAATTAAGAGATTTAATGTGAATCAAAATGAGATGTTTTCAGCACAGTGACATTTCTAAAGCAAATGAGTTTCTGTGAAAGTCCATTATAGAGCTCCAAGCAGGTGGAATCTTAATGCTTAGAAAAGAAGTTGGATGCCTATGTGTGAATCTGAAGTCACATAGCACTTAGAGGAAGACTGGCTTCAGTTTAACGCTCTTTCTGAGCAAAATTACTAGCTGTACCAAAGTAATTTTTAAAATTTCCTGCAGATATTTTTTACAGTAGTGAAAGTAAATATTAGTTTAAATTGGCCTCAGTGGTCATATGCCTGTCATTAGTATAGAGTTAGATTACATTAATAAGAAGTAGTTGCTGACCTTTACACTCTTTTTTTTTTTTTCCTGATTTCTCCTGAATTTCTTAAGGAGGGGTTTCATAAAAAGGGTTTTTATGTCTTGCAGAAAATTGAGTTTTGTAGACATTACCTAACTCTTGATTTGTCACACTGGGATCAATAACATTTCGCTGCTCTTAAACACACAGAATCACAGGGGACACATAATGTTTTTTATAAGTGCAGTAAAGTTAACGTGTTGTTGAAACAAAAACTCCTCTGACAGTCCTGTAATAAGTACACTCTGAAACTAGCAAATTATCTGTAATACTAGGAAAGGCAGGAAGAGCGCTTAAGAGTACAATGTGTACGTTGTTGGCATTAGGCGCTGCAAGAATAAGAAATTAGGATTCGCTGCTCTGTTTTCAGTTGCATGTCAGGATGATTATGGAGAGTCAGTTTTCTCAGAAGGGAAGCCGACCAGGCGCCCCCAGGAGTGTTTCTCGAGGCCACATTTTTTACCAAGTTTGCCTGGTATGTTTGGTCTCTTTGTTCTTGGAGGAGATTCTGTATTAGTTACAGAGCAAAAGCCCTTCCCTTATAGCAAAGAAGGTATTTTAAGCTAGATAAGAAAAATGGGCCATTTTCTACTCCTCTCCCCAAAGTACATGCCTGGTCCATCAATTTTCTTTTGGAATACTCACTGATATTCTAAAGATGTCTTCAGCAAATGTAAGTCCCATATGATGTAATTTGCAAAAGATATTTGGAATAGAAATCACCCTTGTATGTGCTTTCATTTCCTCAGTCCTGGGAATCCGAGAGGGGCTCGTGTAGGACCCGAGGAGTTGGGCACAGGTTTAACCACTGAGATGCTGGGGCCCACACTGCCTCGTCCAGAGCGCCCCCCCTTCTGCTTCATGACACTCCTGAGTCCCCTTTTGGGGCCTCCAAATCCCCGTTTCCTTTCCCCTTAGGACATTTAGCCATCACTCAGATTCTGTTTTAAGAACAGGAGAACTACAGCTTATTTTGAATATCAGAGATATGCAGTCCATAAGATGTGACTGATTCATGAATGACCTTTATTTTGCCCCCCCCCCCCAAAAAAATTCCTTCTCTCTAGAAATACAATGGTGGTAGCCCCGATTGGAAATCTGTTGAGATTGAGAAGAATGGGTGTTTTGTTGGTAAGAGACAGTGGCCCTCCTCCGTGTGCCGCGGTAGGTAGGGCCAGGAGCCGGGAAGGCTGCCGTGCAGACCTTGTCATTTTACGCAAGCTGGTGCTGTTTCCCCCTTCCACAGTTTGCGGAGAATGGAGTTTTATGTTCATTTAATAATTATCCATTTTGGTTGTACTTGTCGGGGAGAGCTTCTTGAGCTCCATCAGTTTTTCAGAGAAGCACCACTCAAGCTCTTCTGCTGAAAATGTTTTTCCTTCCCTGCCTTCACTTCATTCCACTCTTCCCCTTATCGACGCTCTCATCAGTGCCAGAGCTCTTCAGTATTCCACTCCTGTCCTTTGTGAAGTGATTTTGCCCAGACACGTCTGGCTCAGGGTGAAGTGCCCTCCCCTGAGAGCGCGCACTGCAGCCCCAGGTCGCCAGCACCATGAATACATTATTATCCCAATTTCCATCCTGTTGCCACGGCAGCACTTTTGGAGCTGCTGGGTTATTAAGTCGTACATCACTAATACCCTGATATGAGCAGAAGTTGGATTTAATATCGGCCTTTGATCAGATTACCTCCCAACAGTCAGCTGTCATTAGAACATTCCTTTGCTCATTATACCCTCAGAGCTCTGGCCTGTGTAGCAAAAGGGTGGCAGGCCTGATACATGGAGGCAATTTCAAGCCTGGGCCTTGCACTGTACACTTAATTTATTTTCTGACCTTTTTGTGATTTGGGGAGATTCTGCACAGCCATGTGTGAGCATGCGTGTGTGAGTGTAGGAGTGTGTGTGTGTGTGTGCATGTGTGTGAAGTGCCACTACAAAATCTACCTGTAGTCTTGTAGGTGGCAGATAGAGGTATGTGTGAGGGGTGGTTGTCTTTTGCCAAGTGATACTGTACTTTGTTGGAAAGTGTCTGTTTTCAGCCTGTCCTCGGGTAATGTATAAAACATGGTGCTTCAGGTAGAGATGAAGGGTAAACTGATGTCCCTCTAAATGGCCAGCCTGTGTATGCACCTAACACTTCACTGAGCAATCTGTCAACATGTCAGCAACACATGTTTTATAAAAAGCCTCCAGTGGGAGCAAAGGCTCCTGCCAGGGCTTAGGAAATGCTTTGAATTCAGCAGATTTCTATTGCTGGAGTCCCCCGAGGTTCCTTTTACAATGCCTACATTTCAGAAATTTGAACTTGGGACCCTTAGGGGGTTCTCTCCGAATGCCTGAAAATGTAGAGTTATATTGTTGCGTGTCCCCAAGCGGTCTTTACTAATACCTGAATTCGGAGAAGCTGGAAATTACAGAGCTCCCCAGGGGGAGCTTTATCCACACCAGGAAGAAGAGAATAACTCTGCAGGGAGATTGCTTAATGCATTGCTGAAATAAAAGAATTTGAGAGAGATGGGTTGAAGTGTTTTTTTTTTTTTTTTTCTTTTTCTGGCCACTCCTTCAGCTTAGCTAAGTCCTTAAAGACAAAGTCAGGGTAAGGAAGCAGCTGGGCTCTTTTTAATGAAATTTTAGATGTGGCTTTTGAAATAGTCAGATGCCTGATGCCTGTGTGTGTGTGTGTGTGTGTGTGTGTGTGTGTGAGAGAGAGAGAGAGAGAGAGAGAGAGAGAGATAGAGCGCGCACACATGAGTGTGTGTGTCTGGGTTATTATTCTTCACTAGAAACCTCTTTTGTTTACATGCAAAAAGTTATTTCCATTTTTAGGTACATCATCAGTTTTGTCTTATTTCCTCCTGTCCTGAGCTGTTTCTTTTTTTTTATACTCCCACTGTACCTGTCTCTCTCACTTGGAAATATTTCTTCATCTTCTTCTCTTTTTTTTTATGATGCTTTTCTTTTATTACATCTGCCTGTCATGCTTTGTACTCTTCCCTTTTCATAACTTGTGGTGTTGTTACTTTCCCTTCCAACTCTCACTACTCTATTGGAGACTTTTCTTTATTCCAGTGACTCGCTCTCTCTCCTTTTTATTTTCCACCATCCTTCAGCAACCTCTCTCTTCTCGACTCACATTTTGGAAACACTCAGGTATTTCTGGACATCTTCTGGTGGAAGCATTTCACTGATTTTTTTTTTTTTTAATGGGTGACCTCTTGTTATTTTGATGCTGCTGAGTTTTATCAAGAGAGTCAGGGTGCTTTGGCAATTGAGCATAGATACACAGGTTCTAAAATGAGCTGTGCATTAATTTAGGATGAAAAGTAGTTACAGCAGTGGACCTAGAATGCGTGCACATCAACATGATACACACATACATGCATGTTAGTGTACATCCTACATGCAGACGTATGTATTCACTCATCACTAGGGAGAGTAAAGGGGTTCCATTCTTAAATTTCTTAGTGAATGAGAAAATGTGAAGTCCATTTCTGCTCTTTATTATCTCTGGTAAGGAGAAAGAAAAATATCCTTTTTGTGTGTGCACATTTCTAGATCTTTCCGTGGCTGCCTTTTGACACCATGTCACCTGACCTTATCAGGAGGGAGCTGGGGGCTTGGGCTCATGTTTACCCAGACCCCTCCTGGGACTGAACACTACCTTTGAGTCCACCTTCTTTCAGTTTTACAGACAAAGACAAGGAGAACATTCTCACAGAACTCAGCCTTCTAGTGTAAAACAGTTCCAGCTGTTGCAGCTCATGAATTCTTTTTTTGGGGGGTGAGGGTGGGGGGGAAAGCGTTGACTTGTTTTTTAGGTGTGGCTACATTCATAGAGCTGTCTCCAGACATTGATTTTTTTTAACTGATTCAGTTTAAAAGTGGTAAGGGATTAAAACACCCACTGTTTTGGAATTTGGCAAATTATTATATTTTAAGCTCTAGTCAACTATGGCAGGAAGGATTCAGATCTTTAGTTTTGAAGGTGGAAAGGGTCCGATGTTTTCAGATTTTCCCCCATTTACAGTATACTTAGGTTATTACAGCAGCACCATGTTATTTTATATTTTAAATTTAAGATCATGTTTAGCTCGTGAATAATTCACTCAAATGCCTTCTGAAAAGCTTTCTATTGAAACATCAAGACCATGAAATTAATTAGACTAAATGCAGACACATAAACTTTGATGGGGGTATAGTTTGTGTTTTTATACTAATGCTCATGCTGATACAGCTACTACCCTGTGAGGGTTTTATAGGAGTATTTATTGCGGCTCCGTAATTGGGGACCCACCTCAGCTTTTAATTAGCCAGTGTTGGACCAGAGATGAGGAAGAGCCCTTGAGTTAGACTCAGATTGCGACCCTTGCTAAGTGCTGGCTAAGTGCGGGTTAAGGTCAGATGCACCGAATGGGAAGAGTAGGCTTCTATGGTGTGTAGAGCCAGGTGACTGGGGGAGGCAACTTTTCAAAGTTTTATGAATGGTGGAGACGCTTCTCTGAGAGACAGAGAAGAAAGTAATGAGTTGAGGTGATTTTGATATATGTGAGAGGACTGAGCCGGTCTTCCTGTGAGATTTTGGCTGGACTCTCATTGGGTAGAGTGCTTGCCTTGTTGGTGACACAAAAAAAGGTGCCAGCTGCCTTTTGGATGAAGCAGGCACACTGTGGTTAAAGTCATTCTCTGTGCATTTAATGCATTTGAGGAAAGGGTTTTATGCCTAAGCACTTTTAAGTATACACTGGAACACTTGAATCTGGCGCCCTAAAAAATTTAAAAGCTTTTTATCTGTGCTCCACGTGGTGCCTTTCACTTAGAAATCTTCTGTGTTCTTTGCTATCCTTGTCAATCAAAAAGTGCCCTATTCTTGCTGGATTTTTTTGTGTTGTTTTTCTTATTTGCAGGTGTCCCTGAAAAAGCCCTAAAGGGGAAAAAAAAGCAGAATTTCTTACTCAGATACTATTTCCATTGTAGGTGTGGCATTTTGTATATAATTTAACTTCATATTTTTTAGGCTTCTGACTAGCCCTTTCAAAAACATTCCTCTGCTAGCTTGTCACATTGGTAATAGGATATTGTTTTTGGCACATCCACATTGCCTTTCGTTCCCCTCCCCCACCACGCATTGGGTGTGCTCATGCACACACACACACACGCATGCATGCACGCGCATGCATGTCCGCACATTAATTCTGTATTTGGCCAGTCTGATGGAGTACTGCTCTCTGATTCTTCCCAGACACTGACCTGTCTTACCTCTAAACCAGGCTGTGTCTCCTCTAAGGCGTGGTGGAGGGAAGGACCAGTTCAAACTTTGTTCCTGGTCCAGTGGCATGATGTGATGGGCACATAGTGCTCAGCCTTGTGTACTGTTGACATGCTTGTTTCTCTTCCTGCTCCTCTCGGCCGACCCTGTCATCCCTGACCCTCCTTTTGTCTTTCCCCTCTGCATACATCTTCCTTTTGTGTTCTCCACTCTTACCTTGCTGCACCTGGCTCAAGGCACCCAATGCCACCAAGAAAAGTTTTGGGAAGGTTTGGCTGGAAGAAATGTTAACAAAAATACTTAAAGATGCTCCATGTTCTCAATTTTACTCTCCAAACTCTACAGTGTTTTGGAAATGGAACCTAGGAGTTTTTTCAGAAAGCCTTGGATTCATAAACAGAATTGTTCCAAAGTCCTAAAGCGGGGAGGGACTTCCTAAAAATGTACTTCTTCTCTCAGAAAAGGTGCAAAGGCTATTTTCAAGAGTCTTAAAAACAGAATCCCATTTTGAACAAAAGGTAAAAAATCTTTGCCCAGGGTGTGAGAGGATTTTTTCTGCTAGTTTTAGGCCAGCAGGACTCTAATAAATGCTGATTAAGTACCGCCTGTGATTCCTTCTGTTATTTTTGCCCACATGCTTTATTAAAGCCACCTGCCTGATAAGATACTCCAAACTACACTGGGCAGTCACAAGCGTCTTAAAGTGTGCCACACGTATATTATAGTGTTCATAAAAGAAAAAAACAGATTGCTTGAGCACAATTTCTAGCTCCACCTTTTAATAGCTGTGTGATTTGGGGAAATTACTTAACCCTTCTGTGCTTCTGTATCTATAAAATGGTGCAAATAATCATACTCTTCTCATAGGATTTCCTTGATAAGTAAAGATATTACTCATTTCAAACACAGTGTCAGTTTAGAACACATAGTAAGTATTCAGTAAGTATTAGCCATACACTGTATAGAGTAAATCATTTTTAAGCCTTTCCTATTTTCCACATTCCACATTTCCATAAAATATATCTTGTGGAATAAACTTTGTAACTCATGATGTGAGTCAGCAAATTGAATTTGGGCCAAAGTTTTGCTTCCAGATAGAGAGTTAGACCTTTCTGCTTATTACCTTATGTGTGCAGGAATGAGAACATTCCCTCACTCTACATTCTGTTTAGTGCTTGTGTTGAATAATAATAATAACAAAATCTAAGTAGCTTTACACAAAGAATACTTCCATCACATGGGTTTTAGACTTCTTGTTTCTCTCATTATTCTCTATTCCTGGTTGACCATGAACGAGTTTCTGTGGATACAGTACCACGCAAACCAATTAATGATGGAGGAGTGTGGGACACTTACTTGTTGTGTTGTGAGATTTCTGTATCTCTTGACTCCTCACCCTGAAGTCTGTTGCTTGTTAATAGGGTATAAAAGGAATTCCACAACCAGGAAGTAGAAAATGAGAGCAATGCAGGTGTAAGAAGTGATTTGTGTAGATTGATTATAAGTGAGGGTTTGCTAGTCCGAGGAGGAGTGGATTTGGGGATGAGATACTGGGGTATTTCTTACAAGCCCTTGTATTGAGGTGATTGGATCTATGATTGATATTTGTATATGTTATCCTTGATTGCCCCATTGGAACTACTCCTTTGGAAACATATCCCCCTAAAGATCAACAGAATTCCATTCTTCCCAATGGGTCAATACAATCTACTTCAGTGTTTAATTATTATACACGGTAAAGGAGTGGCCAGACATCAGTGAGGCTTGTGTCAGAGTTTATATATTATGCTTCTAGCTTCCAGAAAACCTCCCAAATACTGAATGTGGCTTCACTGTGTCTTCCTTCTTTGTTCCTCACTTTGAAAGCAGCCTGGAGTCTTTCAGAATCTAGTCAGATGGTGTGTGGTTCTGGTCCTGACTTTTTGTGTGTGTGTCTGGGATTGAATAAGAGGGTAGAGTCCCATCAGGTAAGGATTACTCTGTATGAAACAGACAAAAGGAAGAGATACAAAGAGATATTCGAAAGAAGTCTTGTTTCTCTTCTTACATCCCTTTGCATTCCCTATGAAAAAACAAAGAAGGAGAGTCTGTTTGGAAAAGAGTGTGTGTGGGCGAGCGTGGGTATGCGTGCGTGTGTGAACTGTTATAATATTGTGGTCTGCACTCAACTACAATGTGGGTGTTTAGCCTTTACATTTGTTACTTAATAATGGTGTGTCTTTATTACATGTATACGTTTGAGGCATTTCTCTGACATTTTCCCCTAATAATGTCAGTGCTGGGAGTGTTTGAGACAGGGTGGCCATCTGTCAGGGTTGCAGAGGAGAGACCAGGGGATGTCTGCATTGGGTGGTGGCTTGTGAGGGAGCATTGAGCGTGACGTCCTCCAAGGATCCTTCCAGCTCTGAGCCTGTGATTCTGTGAAATAATTTGGCTCTAATGTAGTGCCAGGGACATTTTTTTTAAAACCTAATATGATATCATATCCTTTATCAATATATTGTATCACTGCAGTTTGTGACATTATGCTGTAAAATGCTAGACCATAAAAGCCTATAATTTATAAGGCTATATTAGGTACTTACTTTATGTATTATAGCCTGATAGCCTTATAATTCAACATTGCCTATCATTTATTCTATATATAATTCCATGGAGGGTTCTGGTGACATTATAAACCACAAAAGCAGAGCTCAAGTGGTTAGTCATTAGAACCCCAAGATAGAAATACCTTGTATTACATTATTCAGTATTTATTATTTTCCATAATGTGAAGTTAAAACACTTGGGCTTGAAACATTTTCTATTTACATTCCACATCACGGCATTCATATACATGTCAATCAGAAGTGCTCTGGTTGAGTACCACATCACAACCATATGTGACCTTGTTTTTGTTTAAAATATATGTTTGTTATACAAGGATGTGTTGTCCGTCCATTCCTCCGCATAACAAGTTTTTCCCCTGACTGGTTATCAAAGAGGAAATTCTGCTGCCCCATCCGTTGTGAAGTTTTTTTGTTTTGTTTTGTTTTTGGTTGTTGTTCCCTATTAACTTAGGGAGAAGCAAAGGACATTAGTTTTTGAATGAATTCTAAGTCATTCATACAGAGCGTGGTCAAAAGTAAATACTCTACAAGGCTCTTCTACGCAAAAACCACTGAAGTGTTGGTAATGGGCCAAAGGCTGAAGTTATACTAACATATGTTGAAATGCATTAGATCATTATTGTAGAATGCTGTAGTATATTTGTATAAGTTGTCTCTGTGTCCAAACTAATTACATAATAACTTTGATTGATGTAATCCTCTTACATAAAGTTGGTTCTTGTTTTATAAACAGTGCTGCCCTCTCTTCCGTTCCTTACTCTGTTCCTTACGCCTCCTCTTTACCTTCTCAGGGACGTTTTGATTATAGAAGTCGTGGGTGACATGCCCTATTAGGGTGCCAGCAGCAGCCGGTATATTTCAGTTGCTTTCAGAATGAAAGTTCAGCTCCTCCCTCCCCTGTCCCCTGCACACCATCGCCCCCCACCCCCCTACCCCCACTCCATGACTTAGGTGGTTTTTCCTTGAGATTCATAGAGACCAAAAGTTTAGAAAAAGAGAAAGATGACTAAAAGTTAATAAAATAACTGAGTTATAAAGTAACTGAAGCCAACCTACTGTAAAAAATGACCTGTTTTATGACACCACATTATAATAACTATCACAGTGGTGAGCAGCTCTGTAGAGGATCCATGGTTATAGTCATTTATTATTTGTTAAAAGTGGAGGAAGAGAGAGAGAGATTAAAAATGAAGAAGAGGAGGAGGAAGAACCAGGAGCAGCCAGCTGAGCGCTTTCACTTTAAACCACAGTGTAATTTCTTTTCCAGCCAGTAAGTGACTTGAAAGTAGTATTGAGAGATAAACAACCTAAGCGAAGGCCTTGGATTCTTGCCATTTGGTAGGATCTCCATTAAGGGATGAAGTTGCAAGACTCTCTTGAGTTTTATCACAAGTGAGGCTGGGCTCTGCGGGTCAGTAAAGTGGGCAGCGGTCTGTTCCGGTCACGGGCAGTGGTGGTATAGGAACCAAACTACCTGCATTAGCATTAATGGGGCTTTAGTAGCACAAATCTCTTCAAATTGATCAGAGAATAGACCCGTAAAGGAGAAAAATGGATATGAGTGGGATTTTCAATTTACTTGAATGTCCTCTTTGTTAGAAATACTTATCTTTTTCTTCTTTGTCATTTGCTGAGGCATTTACTGATGAGTAAGTAACATGGAACATCACAAATATAAGAACTTGGATTCTCCATAGAGGACTGAGATTTTAAGTGCTGTTCAAGATACCTGGTGTAGGGAATACTGGAAACACCACGTTTTGGGTGGGTGAATAGCAAGTCTCTCCATTTTAGCACTCATTTGCATTTCCTGTGCTGTCATATTTTGCTGTGGCACCATTCTCTCTAAGTATTGCATTATTGACTTAAAAGGTGTCATTTTCCCAATGACGGAGGTAAGGAAGTACATTTTCTTTGTTTCATAATTTGCACACAGATTGAAAAAGACTTACCATTGTCACAAAATTTGGATATGATGGATCTTGTATTTTAACTGGATTGTGGGTGTAGGGAAATCTACCGGCACATTAACTTTAATGGAAAATTGTGGCATCCTTGACAAATATTTTGAAAGTTAAGTCATGTTAGTTTTCTTCTTTTTCCTCCTATTTTTTAAGGCCTGATCATCTTTGACTCTTTATTCTTCTGTGCCATCACGAATGGTTGTTAATTCAAGATGATTGTGACTTCAGTAATAGTTGTATTTAGTGTAGTGGTTTTCACCCATAAAAAGAGAGCACAGATATTAACTTCAGTTTTTTGATCCTGAGTTGGAGCCAAGCAACTTGATGAAACACCGACTTTCTTTTACCTGTGTTCCCCACAAAAAGGCAAGAAAATGACTTTTGGCATGCATTTTTACTCTTCCACGAAGGCATTTGGCACCCAGGTGTTTGTAAGTACGAAGATATATGTACACTTTACTTGAAAGTGGAGGCTCTGAGTTCCACTTTGATGTGACCCACTAATAATGGTTAATTTAGAAACCCAAATTAGATTTAGGTAGTTTTGTTTGTCTTTTTGTTTTGCCCTAAGCCAATCTCTCTCTCACTTGCTGCAGATGAAAACCTTGCTAGGTGGGTGATAGGAAAGGAAAAGAACATTGTGTTAAAGCCAGGATATCCAACAAGAGAATGAATAAGAAGGGTGAAAGGGTTATGATATTTGGTGGGCTTCTGCTTAGAATAGGTATATAATGTTTATATTCATTTTTGTAGGTGTTCTGTTGCAGATAGATGTAGTATATTAAAAATAATCTCCCATTTGACTCTTAGTTTAGAATTAATAATGACTAATTGTGTTTTTCTGGATGTAAAATTAATGTGGACTAAATGGAATGGCATTAATAGAACTTCACTAACTTTTTCATCAATATAAAAGGAAGTGATATCTTCTATCTATCTATCTATCTATCTATCATCTATCTATTTATCTATCCCCATATTAATGCACCTTTGGAAGAGGCAGCGTAAAAGTGAAGTGCAAGATATGTATTAAGCATATGTCACTTTTGCTGAGCTCTCTTCTTGAACTAGGCAGGCAGCATTAATGCATTATGTTCATATGTTGAGGGAAATGAGACCCCTAAGTACTTCTTAGCTGTCCAAGTATCCATTCTGAGGAAAGCTCTCTCCTCTCTCTCTCTCTCTCTCTCCATGTATTCCGCATTAAAGTGATATTTTACATTGCTTAAAAATTATGTGAGTGTTTGTTGCTGTTGTGTAGGAAGGAAATAAATCAAGGACTTTTGTGGGATTTTAAATTCTTCCCAAGAGGAAAGAGCTAATATTAAGGCCTTCACAAGTGGGATTAATTTTGTATATCTCTCAGGAGCCTATTGGGTATTATATTTATACATTATAAAATGTGTTTTGATATGCCTTAAATTAATCTTTTTCTATCTGCAGGTGAACGTGACGGCAACCATGTGTGTTTGGGGTGGGGAGGAGGAGCAGATAAGGAGGTGAAGAGAGAGGTGATAAAGCCCCTCCTGTCCTGCCAGGAGGAGGGCGTGTGCACGTCATTGGTCTGATATTCAGATCATTTTCTCTGGTGCTCTCAGTTAGCCTCAAAGGCAAAGCTAACCTGTATGGTAGAACTACAAGGCAAAATTCTCCATGTTGTCCACTACCCCTTTCTCAATTTTGCTTTTCAAATGTATGCCCTGAAAAGTGAGCTCACTTCGCACATGCTGCTGGTGGCCGTTTGCCAAACTCTATGCTGCTCCACCATCAATAGCGGCTTCCCTGGACATCTTTTAGCAGATGCTGTCAACTCATCACCTTTCCCTCACCCCCCTCACACTGCCTTCATGGCTCACTGCGTGTGTTGGTGCTCATGTGTCAAGGGGAAGGGCACAGCTGCAAAAAAGGGTCACCCCGGGAGGCCTGAGCTTCCTGTCTCCCTGGTGCAGCCAGCCCTGGTCAGTCTCGCCCTGTGACCCGTTTCCCCTTCCTTTCCTTATATTTGTTTGGCAGGAAAGCCCATTGGCCCCAGTGCACAGCACTGCCCGTTGGCTAATGGAGAGAACAGAGGGAGGGAGCAGTCTCTGAGAGTGTTGTGTTTTGTCATCGCGTGTAGGTAACATACAGTGTTGGGAGTCAAAATGTGTTATTTCAAAAGTAAGATGTAGTTTTGCAGTCTGATCAAGAATCTCTGCTATCTTAAGAGTAAATGGGTAGATGCGGTACATGTGACATCATGACTGCATGAGCAGTTGCCTGGGTGGCCTATAAATCAAAATGTAAAGATTCTGTGAGTTTATTTTCATTCGGTTACAAGTTTGGGTCCGTCTAGACTACTCAGCCTACTATAGCTCTAGATTGTAGTAAAAAAAAAAATGCTTATTTATTTCCCTCTTAGTGATCTCCTTGGCTTCATCTTCTTATTTTTTTTTCTCCTTTTTGCTCCACAGCTGTATTGAAAGAAATTTTAAAGTTCATCCTTTGCAAACCCTCAGTTACATGATAGAAAGGTTTATTCAAATGTCTGTCATACTCTTGCGAGTTTTATCACAGCAGGTTCCAGTAGCCCCACAAATCAGCAGGAAATCCACCGTAAATTTTTCAGTTCCTTGATGATTGAGTGTTTGCACTGTAGCAAGTTTTTTTGGCAATATTTTATAGGTTGGATAAAGAATTTGTTTTGAATGAAAGCCCAGATAAGGTTTGTAAGTTTTTCTCTTATTCTTCTGTATTTCTGGATTTTTTTTCCTTTGGGGTTGGAACATTTCTTTCTCTGTGCTCTGATGTTTGGTTGAACAGTAGGGTACTGAGGTACTCACCGTGCCTGACAGACATAAAGTTAAATATACAACAATGAGGAAGGAATCCAGGGGACAAGTCATAAGTCCCATAACAGACTTTAAGATGCTGTAAATATATTCAAATGACAACTCTCCCATCCACTAGACACAACATCTTATTTCATTTTGAAAACAAGTCTGAAGAATGCCCCAAGAATCTTACATTGAATGTCTGGCGGCATGCAAGTATTTCTTCGTTATTCCATACTACCTGCCCACAACTGTATCGTAAATATAAGTAGGTTCAGCTGTATTGAACTTTGTTACATTTTCCTTCCAATGAGACTAGCCCTCCTCCCATTTTGTTGTGGTGGTGGATTCCCTATCATCCAATAGTATGTGATCTTTGAAAAATATTTGTCAATGAAATTTTAATCATATACCACCCACCATTATTAAGTAGCATGTGTTTAATAAACCTGTTTTTTTTTTAACAATATGGTAATGGTTTCCATTTTATATAGTTAGATGGTGACATAGTAGAATCAGCTGATTGTAGGAGGATTTAAGCAGCAGACCTCAGCAGTTGAATCTGCTGTCTGGTCATTCATGCAACATCTACCTGGGAAATGATCCTCACTTTCTCTTCAGCCAGGCTGAAAAGCACCATGACTGCTGACCCTACAGAGAGACTGTGGATTTGCTGGTTTCTTGGTATCCTTTAACAGCTAAGGAATCTCTTTATTCCAGGATTGATAACTTTTATAGTAGAGGTTCAGGAAGCCAAAGCATCAAGTGATGTGCATCATGGTAGAAGGTTTTTCCCTTGCTCTTTGGGCAGGAGAAAAGGCAAGGTGGGGGGGGGTAAGGAGAGATAGATTCCATGTTCAATTCTTCTACTTCTGCTTCTGAGCTTCCATGAGTTGTTTAATCTTACAACATAATTATCTGTGGGATGATACCTTTGAAATATTAGGGCCCTTCTGCTCCGAAGTTCTGAGGTCCCACCCAATATTTCTTTGTTGCTTTTATTATTAAGAGTAAGGAACTATAATCAGCCCAGCCCAAATTAACCATCATGGTTAGGTGGCAGATTTCTTATAATGATGTCTCTAAAGGATGCACCATTGGATTGAAACTTTAAAAAAATTTTTTAAAAAGAGCAGCTCTAGTTAATTAAAATCTTTATGATTTATGAACATATGTACTAAGTGGTTGTAACAGATACTTATTTAGTGCTCTTTATGTCCCAAGCTCTGTTCTAAGTACTATATACACTTCTATGACAATCTGATTTAGGTATTGTTATTATTAATCATCCCCATTTTACAGATGGGGAAGCTGTGGAATAGAGAGGTTAAGTAACTTGTCCAAAGCTGTGTAAGTAATAAATGATGAAAGTGGAATTTGAGCTTAAGCAACCTGCCTTCAGATTCCTTGCTCTTAACTCCCATACTAGGCTACTTCTGTGACAGCCACATTTGTCCTTTTCACTACAAAGCACAGAGGCCCTCCTGTTACCACTGCTAACATTCACTATTGTTCAACAAAAGTTTGACCTTTTAAACATGAGAGCATATGGAACTGGAGTAAGGCAACCTTCCCAATAGGGGCTATCCAGCTTGTATTGTGGCTACCTGTCAAAAATTTCTTTTCTAACTCCTTAATCTTTTAAACATGTTATAGGGATTTGAACTTTATTAAGAGTCCCGGTAGTCACTGTGCCTTTGAGAGGGCTAAGTTGCTATTAGTCATTCACACAAATCAGTGGAAATTGATTTAATCAGATTGCTTTCCTTTCAAAGCTGGAGATCAATTGTATTGAGAGGATTGAATAGGAAGGACTGATGGATGAGAAGATGGATACATAGAACTCTGGAGGTCTGAATAAACCTGGGTCAAGTGTCTTAGCTGAGGGTCTTTGGGTAATAAGAGGGTTCTGATGTCATGGGGAAAGAGAAGCTAGGAAAACAGTAAGTTCAGGAAAGAAAGCGGTAAAGTATATGGTAATTTCATTCATTATACAATCTACCGAGCGCCAGTCCTGAGTCCAAGAAAGGGAGAAGTAAATATCTAATTTTTCTCTACCTTCTTGTTCTTTGGCCTCCTCTTTTCCCCCAGATGCATTGTTCCCAAAAGACAACGCCTAAACAGGTATTTTGAATACTAGAGTGAAGCACACCCGGAGTTAAGTAGTTGCTTGTGCATGTGCATTTGCGTGTGTATGTGTGTGTGTGTGTGTATGAGAGAGAGAGGGAGGGAGAGAGAGATATGGGAAACAGGGATGGTTCTGGAAGCTAACTGCAATTTTGATTTTTGTTTTATAATTTTTAAAAACTGTATGTGGGACACCGGGGTGGCTCAGTGGCTGAGCATCTGCCTTCGGCTCAGGGCATGATCCTGGGGTCCTGGAATCGAGTTCTGCATCGGGCTCCCCTGCAGGGAGTCTGCCTCTCTCTCTGCCAATGTCTCTGCCTCTTTCTCTGTGTTTCTCATGAATAAATAAAATCTTAAAAAAAAACCAAAAACTCTGTATGTTACGAGTAACAGTTGGTTTACCTACACAATTTTAGAGGACAACTTATTAAAACATAATAGTAATATAAATAATAAGAACACCTATTATGATTTCACCCAATGAAGCTGTTTATTTTGACCCTTGATGACATGTGGCCTCTATTATTTCAATCCTGAGGAAGATGCGCTAACTCTGCCTGCAGACTCTGCTTCCTCTTCTTTATGCTACCTCTGTTTTTCTCCTGCTGTCTTTTCTTCCTTTTCTTGGTGTGTATATTTCTTTACCCATCTTCACCCCTTCCTTCCCTTGAGTTCTTCCCCTTTTCCTCTCTGACTCTGTCTCACAATATATCTAATGATATTTCCTTGATTTAACTGACAAATAAATAGAACTTTCAGGCTTTTGTTTAATTAATAATGAAAATTCTTGGAAGAAATAATCAACATAAAAATAAAACTGATGATGATATAAATAGCACTACATAAAATTTGGTTTTGAATAAAATTGACAGAAAAATGAGATCTTCTAGACAAAATATAATTTATTCAAAATTTGAACAAGGGAAATTAAACTCAGCAGGAATATGGACCTTAAAAAAAAACCTCACAATATGTTTGATATCAACGAAAATTGATAAACGAATCAAATTATCTTTATATACTTTTAATAAAAATGAGTTGATCCTAGTGAAAATAATTCCAGTGAAATAAGAACGACAATGGAAAACAATAGTTTACGCTATATAAGAAATTGATGAAGGAGTTTAATCAATTCATTTGGGTTCACTCAAATTCTTTAATAATAAAAATTTCTCAATATTGACAAAATTCTGTTTAAATGCTTTTTTCAACATTTTCAGATTCAAAACATTGGAACAAAATGGCAGAATAAAAACACCAGGGATAAATATCCTAATCCTCTCATTTAATCCTTATGGCTCTACAAATTAGGTTGTATTAGCTTCACATTACAGAGGAGTCGTTGGTGCCCAAAGAGTTCAGAAAGTTGGAAACTGCTTAAACCAAGTATCTGATTTTCATACATCCTAATGATGAGGGTACTTACACATTTTTATGGAAAAAGTACATTTTCTATCTGGAAAGAGTAAAATACTTTGGATACGAAAACATTTTATTACATGAAAAAATTTAGCCCTTTTAAATTTTAAATTGTTACAATATCACAGTCATGATTTTGATATTCTAATGAAAATTCTAATAACCTAGTCAAGCAGTTTTGCAGATAGGCTAAGAAAATTATTAGCCTAAAATTTTTTTATCAATCTGAATAACTATGATAATATAATTTGATTGTGAGAGGAATTAGTAGTTTGAAGGGTGGATGAAATCAATGTTTTCTCTATGTTAGACACAGGAAACTAAGTTTAATTATCAAAGTTATCTTCCAGGTCTGGATGTGTTTATATACCCTTGGCTTGGGGCTTAGTGAGCATCATTCTTACCTTGGCTTTAAGAGATTTGAGATTTGTGGTAAGATATTCTTGTAACCTGAAACATTGCCTAACCAGTGTGTTGTTGAAAAATGCCAAAGCCAGTATGGCTGACCCTGAACAATGCAGGAGTTAGGGGTGCTACCCCCCATGCAGTGGTAAGTCTGTGTATAATTTTTGATTCCCTCCCCCACCAATTAACTACTACTAGCCTACTGTTGACTGGAAGCCTTAGTGATAACATAGTCTATTAACACACTTTGTATGGTATATGAATTCTTACAATAAAGTAAGTTAGAGAAAAGAAAATGTTATAAGAAAATCATAAGGAAGCAGAAATACATCTTTTAAAGATTTATTTATTTGAGACAGAGAGAGCATGCACATTGAGTGTGGGGGAGAGGCAGAGGCAAAGGGAGAAGCCCCACGGAACAGGGAGCTCGATGTGGGGCTCAATCCCAGGGCCCTGAGATCATGAGCTGAGCCGAAGGCAGACACCTAACTGACTGAGCCACCCACTCACCCTGAAGAAATACATTGATAGCACCCTACTGGATTTATTGAAAAAGTGCACATATGAGTGGACCCTCAGAGTTGAAACCCATGTTGTTTGTAATTTGAAAAGAGAGGGAGCTGTTCACTGGCTAGTTCTTAAAACCATCTCCCTCCCACTGCCCCTTCTCCTCCCCTTTTCATAATTACACACCAAAAGCATCTAAGTTGACGTTCAGAAAATGTTTGAAAAAGGCAAAGCTTCTTCTTGGCAGTCTCTTTGCTCCCCTTCTCAATCCATTTTGCACCTCCTAATTCTCTCTATACATCCCTTGGTGTGTATAGGTGTGGTGCTTTAGGCACCCTAAACCCACTCTGGGGTATTCTTTAAGTCATCCCTTACCGTACAGGGCCATGTACCCTCTTCCTATATATTTAGCTATACTAAGCTTCTGCTCTAGGTGGATTTTGTATTTTTCAATGTGCTCCATTTTAGCTAAGTATTAAACAGTGTGGTCTTTTTCAGCTTATATTTATTTACCGTATCAAAAGGCTTACCGCTTTATTATTTTGATTGCTTGTTTGTTGCTTTTCTTAACCAGGGGGTCCATGAGAGCAGAGGTATTTTTCTTCTATCATGGTAAATAGTGTTTGTCGAATGGCAAATGAACTGCTAATTGAAGCAAATTCATGCTAAATGTTAATAACCAACAGAGTTTTAACCTTCCCAGACTTTTTCTTCTTCTTTTTAAGTTTTTTTTTTAGGGCAGTTTGAGTTTCACAGCAAAGTTGAAGGGAATGCACAAAAATGTCCCATGTAACCCCACCATATATGTAGCCTCCCCCCATTATCAACATCCCCACCAACAGGTGCATTGTCAAAACTCACGAACCTACATTGACATCATAATCACTCACTGTCCTTGGTTTGCATTGTATTTCATTCTTGGTGCTGTACATTCTGTGGGTTTGGACAAAAGTATAAGGATGTATATCCATCATTTGGGTACCATACAGAGTATTTTCACTCCCCACCCCCCAAATCCTCTGTGCTCTGCTTATTCATTCTCCTCCACCTCCCTAACCCCTGGCAATCTACTGTCTTCTAGTTTTGCCTTTTCCAGAATGCCATATATTTGAAATCATATAGTCTGCAGCTTTTTCAGATTGTGTTCTTTCCTTTAGTAATATGTTCAGTAATATGCTGGATTCCTCATGTCTCTTGATAACTGGATCATTTCTTTTTGGTGCTGTATAATATTCCATTGTCTGGATGTACCACAGTTTATTTATCCAGTAATTTACTAAAGGATGTTTTGGTTGTTTCCAGGTTTTGGAAGTTATGAACAAAACTGCTATAAACATTCAGGTTCAGGGTTTTAGTATGGTCATATATTTCAACTCCTTTAGGTAAATGCCAAGGAGTGTGATTGCTGGATCATCTGGTAAACTTTTTTTTTTTTAATTTTTAATTTATTTATGATAGTCACAGAGAGAGAGAGAGAGAGAGAGAGGCAGAGACATAGGCAGAGGGAGAAGCAGGCTCCATGCACCGGGAGCCCGACGTGGGATTCGATCCCGGGTCTCCAGGATCGCGCCCTGGGCCAAAGGCAGGCGCTAAACCGCTGCGCCACCCAGGGATCCCTCATCTGGCAAATTTATCTTTAGTTTTGTAAGAACTGCCACACTGTTTTCCAAAGTGGCTATGTGCCATTTTGCATTCCCACCAGCCAAGGATGAGAGTTTCTGTTGCTCCACATCCTTGTCAGCATTTGGTGGTGTTGTGTTCTTGATTTTATGAGTAGTGGTAATCTCTTTGTGATGATGTTAACCTAGACATTTTGTATTTTGTAAAGATAAGGTCTATCATTTCAATAACCTAGTTGGTGTCTTTTGAGTGATGTAATAAGTGGCAAAAAATCATTCAGTTATTGTGAGGGTAGACATTCTGGAACGTAGGAATCCCCGTAAAAGAGTACCATCCTGCAGGAATTTATAACTCTAGGGAAAGTATCCGCCTTCAGCTGTAACTGTTTTCTTAAAAAAAAAAAAAAATCTAGTCTATATCTGAGCTTACAGATTCTCTGTAATTCCCACTTATGTTTTCAGGGTTGGTCTTTTGGAAGGGGTGTGGAAAACCAAATGGTACGGGGTGGAGCAGAGAAAAATGGGTGGAAAGAAGTAGTTGTTTACGAGAACTATATATGGACTTCTTGTACTATCCTTTATAGGGCAAAGTTATTGTCCATTGTACTACTATCTCTTAATTGTTTGTTTACTTAGCTAAGGGTTTTATAACCCTAGTAAAAACTGAAGAGTTTTGGGATGTTTGGTCTGTAGCTCTGTTTGTTTGGAAAAGCCTGGCTTCTTTAGTGCTGGTGAGGTAAAAGGCTGGAGTCCTTCTGCAAAACAGAGGGTGGGTGATAAGTTATGCTCAGAGTCAGCAGTTCTGGGCATGGCTTACATATATAGGACTTTCAGTGGAGCAGGTTTCTGTGAGCACATTCCACAGAGACAGGTTTATAGATCCTCACCTAGTCGGTGGGGGGAGGGTGTATATTGGGACTGGACGGCATCAGCTTGATCTTTTTGTTGAGTGGTTTAAAAAATTTTTTTTAAATACACACACACATATGTGTGTGTGTGTGTGTGTGTGTGTGTGTGTGTGTGTGTGTACCCCCTCTCTCTAACTCCTGCTGAGAGAGAGACAGACAAGGAAAAGGGTGAAGGGAAGGGGAGCAGAATCTGGAAGAAGAAGGCAGAGAAGGGGGAACAGAGAGAAGGAAGAGGAGGAAGAATAGGAACAGATGAAATATATTCTTTGGGCTTTTTGTCTTTCTTGCTAACTGTTCATAAACATGGGGCCAAGTCAGCTCTATGCTGTGGCCAGGGAAGATGGGGATGATGGAGTCATTTGTGGAAAAGGCAACCCCGTGTGAGTCCTCTTCTATGTGCTAAGTATACTATGTGATAAGGATGACAGACCTTATACATTATGAAATTGAACAGGGAGGTGGAGGCGGTCCTATTGACTGAGGAGGGTATGGGGTGTTCTTGGAACAAGGAAGATGCAGTTCAGAATAGGGTTTGAGCAGTGAGCTTTAAAGCCCATCCTCTATCTCCTAATAATCAAACAGGTGAAGTATTTAATTATAAAAGACAAACTTGCTTGCCTTAAAGTTTCTGTTTTGCTAGTAACTGAAGACTCCGTGATGTAACAGATGTTGGACCAACCTTGTGATGATTCTGGACACAGGTTCCCATAGAACCAAACTCCCTTTCAGACCCTCCCATTCATACCTTAGCAACTGTGCCGTAGCATTGCACTCACGCTCCAGAAGACTAGAGCTGAGAGACCAAAGCAGGAAAAGCATCTTGCTTCCAGATTTTAGTATTTCACTCTGTTGCAATTGTGCCTTAATAATAGAAAATCTATATACATTATTTATAAAGCAACGGTTCTGTTTTAGTTGAATTCTGGTGACCTGTATTTTCCTACCCGTACTCCGTTTGCAGTTTTACTCTCCATGTGCCTCACTATTTTTATTTGTACCTATGAATCTCATGGGGATTTTGAAGATTGAAGAGCTAACATAATGTTGGTAAAGCATTCTAAGCATTGAAGAGTTACAGTAAGTATATATATGACGCAGGAGCGATGATAATAGTGGGAAATCCAATTCTTTCTCTGAGAAACATGCCAAAAAGTATAAAATTTTGTGATGGATCCTCAGCAATGGTAATAATAGCTATAATTTATTGAGAACTTAATCTGTGCTAGGCATATTACATTATGTTTTCTCCGTGCATTTAAAAAAAAAAAAAAAACCCATGAGGCTGAAATACATTTTTCAGATGAAGGTGCCGAGGGGCTGGAGAACAGATTGGGTAACTCGGGTAAGATTCTCTTCCTCCACCATCCATAGTCTTACCTTCCACGTCTAGCCCCTTTTCTGGCGCTACCTGGCCCTTTAAATGCTGACTGTGTGCCCCAACATGCACTAAACCTCTTACTTCACTGACTGAATCTGCCCAAATAACCTTATGAGAGGTGGATATTGATTTCGTTTTGTTTTTACCATTTTATCTGTGAGGCATACGTATTTAATACAGGCACATGGTCAGTATGTGGCAGAGCTGGGATTTGAACCCAGGATGAGTCTGACTCAGGAGAATCTGGCATTTACCATTGCATCTTCTTGTCTCCAGATCAAACCAGGTCAGCCCAAACAGCTTTCAGGAGTTTCCCGAGGCTTTCTGGAATAAACTTCAGAGTTCACCCTGCATTTCCTGCATGATTTGCAGCTGCTGAGCTTTGCAGCCCCCCTGCCCTGCCCTCCACCGTGTTTCTTCTGTTGCAGGCCCACATGTCCACAGCTCCTTGACCTGACCAAGCAGCTTCCCTCCCAGCTTGTTCCCATCCTATCATTTCTGTCTGGAGTCAATCTCCTCCTCCCCTCTTCTTCCTTCTAGTTTCAGGGTTGTTTACTCTGGGGAGGCCTTTGTGAAGCCCATGTCTAGGTGTGTCCCCTGTCGCATTCTTTCATGACACCTGTTGGGTAATATCTGCCTTGTGACTACCCTATAAGCCCCATCAAGTCTGCAAGACCATTGACTGCTGGATTCCCAGTTCCTAGCATGGAGTAGGCCCTCGACAAATCTGGTGCACACATATGGAAGGAATGAATGGCCTTAATGCCAGTTTGCCCAGACCCCTGGCCACACCATCCCATTTCTGTGTCTTTGTTTCCCTCGCTGCTCCCTTCAGCCCTATTCTTCTCTCTACTTCTGGAAGTTGGTGCCCAGGGTGCCCTCTTCAACTACTTTGGGGATGACCTAATCTGATCCCCTGTTAGATATGAGCCCCTCGAGTACATAATAGCGTACATATTTGTTGGATTGAAGCAAATTGATACCATAACTCAGTCTTAAGAGGGTTTATTTCACAAGGGTCACAAGAATTGAATCAAAGGGCTGCTTCAAAAGTTTCTTTTCTGCTAAATTACAAATCCAAACTTGGCTAAGACCTGTAGCTAGAGGGGGCCAATTTAAAATAAGCTCATGGTTTGATCTTGCTTCCAGGGAGGAGGAAGCTGCCTCTCAGGCCTCCCTCCCAGTGCTGTCAGCTTGGGAGAATCAAGAGGAAAGACTCGTTCTCTCTTTAGTGCAGACTTTCTTGGCTGCCATGTTGATAAAACGCCGGATCTGAGAGCTTAGACTGCATCGGTGCCAATCTTTTGCTTACTGACTCTCCGGCACGGATGAGGCCTCAGTCTCCTAATCTGTAAAACCTCCTGGGTTTTTGTGAAGCATAAACAACTTGGCATATGTGAAACAGGTAGCAAGGTGCCTGGCCCATTGTGACTACTCAGTAAATGATAGCTCTTCTTTTTATTATAATGTTTTATACCTACATAGGACTGGAGGTCTGCAGAACATTTTCGCATTACCATATTCTAGTAGACAGGCCGACTGCCCCTGGGAAGCCCACAGCAGTGGTCTTCTTTGATCAATAGAGAGACCACCTAACCCCAGTGTCATTTTTGATAGTCTAATTCTTGGCCTTAAATTTCTTCCCTCTTCCGAAGAATTCATAGGTTTATTGAGACTGAAGATCGAAAAGCCGGTGTGGGTCAACAGGCTCTTCTCTGACTGGCCTGGGGTTCCTCCTGTTGGTCTCTTCCCAGTGCTATTTTGATTACAGTTAATATTCCCTTCAGCATGGAGGCTTCCAACACATTTCGCAGGAAGCTATTCTTTTAACATGTTGCCATTAGGATTTTTTTCCTTGATATAAAACCTGAATTTTCCTTTCCTTAATTTAATCCCTCTTCACATACACCTCGGACCTCTTTAAATAATTCTTTTCCCTTCTTGCCATTTGCACCTTTCAGTTCCTTGTAGAGAGTTGTCATAGGTCCCTTTGGGCCTAATCCTATCGCTGTAATTCATGTTGGGCAAGCTGTACATTTTGTATTAGTCTGTGGGCAGATTCTGAGAACGCTCTCTTACTGGAATAAAGGCAATGCTCCCGGGGTATTATCCAAACCTTATCATCAATAACAGCTACTAAATGTGAAACAAAGAGAGTGACTTTTTGAGGAAACAAAGGAGGTAACGAACAGGAGACGTTGTTTACCTTTTTATGTTATTATTATTATTAATTATGAGAGTGCCTCTTGTTATAAATAATAAACAGTTTAATCTATAATGTATATACATAGAAGAGATACTACATGGATATCCCCAAACAGCAGATAAACCAAAAGAAATACTTAGTTTTTAAACATGGAAGGGTGTGTGCATGTGCACATCTAATAATCTGGTAGTTTACTTAAAATATTGAAAACTGAGAAAACGAAATATGAAAGAAACTGGAGAATTGATGAGCTTCACTTAGCATAATGGACTATGAACCTAAGTTTCTAAAGTCACACAATTCTTTAGAATTGTGGGCCTAGCTGTTCTGATTAGAATGGATAAAAAGAATTTTAAAATCTGACTCTTGTTTTTGGGTCAGGTCATGATCTCAGGGTTGTGAGATTGAGCCCCACATTGGGCTCTGTGCTGGATGCGGAGCCTGCTTAAGATCCTCTCTCTCCTCTCCCTCTGCTCCTCCCCTCATCTCTCTCTCTCTTTCTCTCTCAAAAAAATTAAAGGAATTTAAAAATCTACATTTGATCATTTACAAACATCTCTGACAAGCTAGAAAGTGTTTTCCGAGGAGGAGGAGACTCCATTACCATTGCTGCTAGGTCAGGATGGAGTAATCCCCTAGGAAGCCTTCTTGTTGGCTGTGGGGGCTCATTGTAGTCACTGGCAGGCCAAAGGGAGCAGAATGTGTTACTTGGAAATGAATTATTGACTCTTGGACAGCTGGCCTTTCACTTTGGGACAGTCTTAGGATTTTAGAACTTCCTGGCTAGAGAACAGTATAGAAATCTCATCCCTCCTGAATTTACTGAAAAAAAAAAAAAAATGAACTTAGGTTCAAGCCACAAGCAATATACTTCACGTCACGTAGGAAGTTGCCAGCAGAGGTGTTGTCTGAGCTGGGCTCCTTTCCTACATGTGCATTGGTCCCACTATGAAAACTCACTCATAGCTTGATAATCGTAGTCAGCTTAAAAGCCCATCTTGACAAGTCAATTGAGCAATGGACTGAAATGGGTATCAACTAAATGCTCTTCTCTAAAATAGATCTTTTTAATCATTATAAGATTTGAGCTCAAAGAAGGAACTTAGGTATTACTTAAGTTGATTATAAATTCTATTTTCCTCAAGGCAACAGAAGTTTCTAAAACAATGAGTCCAGCATACTTACCCTGGAAGTTACTCCAGCCCTGAAGGATGGACGGTAACCTCTGTCTCTAGCCAAATTCCTGATTAGTCTTTTCCCATCTCTGTGTCTTTCTCTATGCTTTTTACTTCACCCAGAATGTTTCTTTTTTTTTAACTCTATCTGTGATATCATTAGGGAAGAAGCTTTCCCATGGTGTTCTTCTGAAATCATCCTGAAGTCATGCCCAGTGTTTCTGGATGATTTGACTGCCTATCTTTCTCTGAGACTCTGTATGCCTTCTTTTGCAATTAGTGAACTCATTTCTCCTCCTTTGGCTACATACACATTTATATTTCCCACCCAACATTGTTCTTGTCGTTCTTCATTGGATCACCCCATTTTCTCACAAAGTACTGCAGAGTAAGAGCCTTTTCAGCATCATCTGGCATCGGGCATGTTGTTCCTGTGCATTGCCCCTGTTGGGGGCCTCTTTTCAGCCCTTCACATCTCAAGGGGAGAATCAGAAACTTCTGTCAGGAGCCCTTCTGAAATGCTCCATTTTGAATGCAATGGCACACCCCAAACTGACATAATCTCTCCCTTCTTTGAATCTCTGTGGGGCTCCTTTTAAGGCATATATGTTTTTCTATGCATCGTAAGTTGCATATGCTTCTTAATTATGCTAAATTTAAAATATTTTAAAAATTGTAATAAAGTATGCATAACATAAAATTTTACCATCTTAACCTTTTTTTTTTTTTTTCCATCTTAACCATTTTTAAGCATACGATCAGGAGTGTTAAGTACATCCACACGTTGGGCAACCAATCTCCAGGACTCTTTTCATCTTGCAAAACTGAAACTCAGTATTTATTAAACAACAACTCCCTATTTCCTTCCCTTTCCCAGGCCCTGGTAACCACCCTCCTATTTTCTGTATCCATGTATTGAATACTCTAGATACCTTGTCTAAGTAGAATCATATACAATATTTGTCCTTTTGTGCCTGGCTTAATTCACTTAAGATAATGTCCTCTAGGTTCATCTGAGTCATAACATATTACAGGATTTCCCTTTTCTTTAAAGACTGAATGATATTCCAGTGCATATGCACACCACATTTTCTTTATCCATTCATCCTTTGACAGACACTTATGTTGCTTCCACCATTTGGCTATTATGAATAATACTTCAATAAACATGGGTGTGCAGCAAATATATCTTCCAGACCCTGCTTTCAGATCTTTTGAGTACATGCCCAGGAGTGAGATTGTTGGAACTCTACTGGAGTCAGAATGCTGGTTAACTCTACTAAATTTTGAGCTCACACTATTATTTTCAGCCTTGAGAGCAAAGACTGGGTCATTTTCATCTTTGAATCTTCTGAGCCTCTATCACAATGCCCCCCATAGGTAATAGGCATTTAGCAGGTGTTTGTTGAATGAATCGACGAATGAATGAAAAAAAAAACTTTCCTAATATTGAATGTGAGTGACTTGTATAGTAGATTAAAATATTTACTTGGTTTATATCAGAAATCGAATTGCAGGGAAAGAGTATACAGAAAAATACATTTAGTTACTAAAATATCTCCAAAAATAAGAACCCAAGAGTACTGTATACATTCTTAGGTAGTGATCATATTGGTAGTTTTCTGATAGGTAGTTGCAGCTTTATACAAATTTCCACCTTCCTTTTTACTCTGTATATAAAGAGCTATATATACCCCATTAGCTACCAAAATTCACAATCGTCTTCAGAATAGTGAAAGTAGCTGTTACAAAAATAATTGTAAAATGCAAAGTAATAGAAAACAGGTTCATTCTCTGTGTAATGATCAGATAACTTGAATAAAAGCAGCAATTATGTGTTCCTGGACCACACTGGAGGTGGAAAACAAGAAAAGCATAACCATGGCTGCATATTATTAAGAAGGCAACATTTTATATTTACTTTGCACTTAAAAGTTTGAATGATCTGGCTAAACAGAAATAGACAATACCCAGGCTTTGGGATACTTTAAAATTGCATATACAGTAAGACAAATTGCTATTTTATAAGCTCACCACAATGTCATAAATTTGTACTTCTGGTGTAATTCATAATAAATTTGCATAACATTTACTGGGGGTTTTCACTGTGCTATTTCATTTCTTTCAACCTCTTTCTTGGGGTGGCACTTCTCCATTATATAATCCACGGTCTACATATGAAAAGAAAGGCGGGGTAGGGAAGAAATGGACAAAGGTCTGTAATCAAACAAGCTACAAAAACCCCAGCAGAAAACAGCAGGTATCAATTAAGATTCAGAGAAAAGTCTGTTTTTACTATGGGCTACTAATATATATAACAGGTCCATTTCCCATTTCTTATTTTTTTCTTTCCTTTTTTTGGTATCTATGAGAGCTCCAAGCTCCAATCCAGTGCTTGAGGGCGTAGGGAAACTGGAACCCACATCCTTTGTTACTCCCTATTTATTCAGATTGAGTTTCCTTGATCTGAATGTAAGTTATCAGGGAGAAAAACCTATAAATTAACCACAATTGCAACTCCACTTGCATCCTCCAAGAAGAAACCTAATTTGTTTTCAAAGATACCTGGGTGGCTCAGTTGGTTAAGTTGTCTGACTTTGTCTCAGGTCATGATCTCGGGGTCCTGGGAGTCTGCTTGTCCTTCCCTGCCCCCCACCACTAGTGTGTGTGTGCTCTCTCTCTCTCAAATAATAAATACAATCTTTTTAAAAAAAGATATTAGGGTACAGGTAAGTGAGAATTTGATTAAAAATTAAAATTATAGGCAGCTATCCTGAGTGATAGCTGATGAAATATATTGTTATTTTATTACTAGGGAACATTTTTTTTTTTTTACCTGATTCATTTTGTTTAGCCCTGTTAAAATGGGATTGAAATATGTTGTTAGATAATATACATGTTTCCATATTTAAAACAAAATAAGTTTATACTAGCCCTTATGACTTTTGTTGCATTTATATTGCTTCATTGATTTCACTATATGGTTCAGATATCACTTACTATTCTGCAATTTTTCACTGCTGTCTATATCAGCTGGTGATATAGATGTAGAGCCTAGAACCCAAAATGAAAAGCATCGACGACTATTGTGGGACTTTAGGGAAAACTTAATTCCTCTGGGCTGATAAACAGCATGCTGGACAAGTTGATTTCTGATGCTCCTTCCAGCTGTAGATTTTCCCTTTTCTCTGAGATAGTATCATACCAGGTTAATGGGTTCCTGGACTACCATGCAGTCAGAGTAACTGAAGAATCAAGGCAAGGATTTGAGTTCATATTATGTGTGAAAATTATCCAAAGAGAAGTGTAAAGTGCTTGAAAATAGTTTCCCCACACATCTGCTATTGAGCTCTTTGGAGGTATAGTCCAAGCCAATACCCTGCCGTGTGGTGCCTTTAATACTGATTTTCTACTTATATCTGTATTTCTCCAGAGGGTCTGAGCAAATCATATGCTGATCATTTTTTATTAACCACATTTTTATTATCCAAAATGCTGGATCTCATTTAACTTTGACTTATGACAGCTCCATTGTATATTAGCAAATACATTTTTTTGAAGCACAGAATCTAAACAGAAACAGGCCTTTTCCCTATGAAAGATGGTGTCTTTTCATTAAAAATTTTTCAAAATCCACGGGCACCCCGGGTGGCTCAGCGGTTTAGCGCCACCTTCAGCCCAGGACCTGATCCTGGAGACCGGGGATCGAGTCCCATGTCGGGCTCCCTGCATGGAGTTCAGCTTCTCCCTCTGCCTGTGTCTCTGCCTCTCCACCCCCCCGCCCCCCCTCACCTCTCTCTCTCTGTGTCTCTCATGAATAAATAAATAAAATCTCTAAAAAAAATAAACAAACATTTAAAAAATAAAAATAAAAAAATAAAAAATTTTCAAAATCCAAATACATACACATCTTGGAGCACCCTAACTTTTTAAAAGTAGATCAGATACAGTAAATATACTCAATATTATTACTAGAGGTAAAATTAATATAAGTCACAAAAAATGCAGGTCTAATGCTTTTAAACGCTACTTATTCCCCCAAATTATACTGAATATGATAGGCTTCCTTCAAGATCAGTAATGTCTCAAGAATTTGGCAGTGCTAACAAATGGAAATGCAGCGGTAATTTATACTTCAGATGTTTGAGGCACTGGTACCCAGGCAGAAAGGGCGTATGCCAGGAACCAACGTAGTAATTTGTAGAAATACAGCTTCTTAGAATTATTGGGTTCAAAAGGAAAATTCTTGACTTTTTGTGTTTTTCTGTTATCATAAGAGGTGTATGGATTTGATTTATGAACAAATAGTGCTATAAATAATAAAATAATAAAATGGCATGTCAGCAAGGGATAGAGTTACTTACAGAAGTTAAAGTAAAATTAAGTAACTCCCGAGCCCACTTCTAAAAGCGCCTGTTATTCTCAGTTCAATGGTAATAAATACTGTGTTAAAGTTGGTTTGTCTTAGGGATAAAGCTTTTATAAATACTTAAAATGGAATCAGCACACACCCTTTTACCCATGCTGATTTTTGTTTATCCTTGCAACATATTTTGAAAGCTCTGCTCTACTGTTCAAGCCAGTAGGAAGCACGGGCACTTGCACAGCATTTAAAACTCAGATATAAAGCATCTCCAGCACACTATGGATGCGCTCTGGGGTTTGAAGTTAATGTGAATGTCAGGCCAAAGTGGGGAGAACTTTATAAGATACAGAATAAGAGACTCCTATGCCATTTGCTATGAGATGAGAAGAAAGAAAGGGGGACATAGAAAAGAAGCAATTTTGTCTTCTTCAGATGTATCCAGGGAAAATAACTCATCTTAAAACAAATGACTGGAAAGTATGCAGCTGATTTTCTCATATAGGGTATTTTATGATCCAGATCACTTTGTTCAAGAAAAAAAAAATATTGGTAAATAAGTTGCAACATAGTCCTCTGTATTTTTCCATGAAGTATTAGGCCTTCGTATAACATGTGCATAATTTTTATGAATCAGAACCTGAATCATAAATAAAATGTTAATTTGTAGACACATTTAACTGTGGAGCAGATGGAAAAATAGGAATGTGTTAGAAAACTAGGTATTTGCAGAAGCTAATGAAGTTAATTGGTCTCATTTGACTACCTTATTTTCCCAAACCCCCTAAAGACTGGGCTTTTTTATTTCTTTAATTAAAAATGAGTTTGGTATGCTAATATTATAACCTTTCATTTTTTCCTAGTTTTCTATATAAATGTCTTATTTGTAGAACCACCCTTAGGAGTCCAGTATTAGTCAGAACATTAGTAAACTGGGAGCAGTAAGAAGGGTGCTAATACTATACAAAAGCCATTAGCCACATACATTGGGATAATATGTGCTTTTACACCATATTATTACTTCCCTGTCCTGTTTTCTTTTGATTACATAGAGAAAGACCTATTTTCCTCTAGCCTAAAAATGGTACAAGTAAAAATACATGAAATAATGATTGTTGCGTAGAATTTAATTTTTAAATATCAGTACTTGAACATATTTTGATTGGTTAAATTACACAGTAAACTTCCATTGAAATATCAACAGTATGAAATCAGAGAAATCACAGCCCTGAGCTTATCAATACCAAGTGTGTAGATAATTTTCCCTAAATTATTCCTTGTATAGGGAAAAGTTAAAAAGCAAAATATTTAGCTGTTTGCCAAAGAGTGCTTTTTAATTAGAGCTTTATGTTTTGGCTGCCACTTTGGAATACACAGCGAATAGTGAAGGTGTAGTTGCATACTGCAAAGGATCCTGGGACATTGTTTCTCTAATGTCATCACTAACATACTGCATTTGTATTGATTGTCTATGATTTCTGTATATGGATGATTGAGTTTGAGCAAACTACCCAAGGTTTCAAAGGATTTGGATAATGTTACACTGTAGGGTTGGAAATCTCTTTGAATATTGTATCGCAAAGGGACAAAGACATAGTTTCAGTGCATTTATTAGGCCCTTGCTGTAGAAATAGGAACAATAAACCATCTTTTTTAAGTTAAGAGATCTTGGAACAGGCAACTCTAATAAATCCTGGGTTTAAGAAGAGTGGTACGTGCTGCAGTGCAGAAGTTGTTTATTCATCTGGAATGTATTAGAATCTTGATTAATAAGAAGACATCTGCAGATTTACATAGAAAGCAGAGTGGGCAGTTTGGCAAATGGAAGTGGAAAGGGAGAAAGAAAAGGCCAGTTCCATCGAATGCTATTGTTTCCTTTTTGACCAAGCATTGTTATTCTTAATAACACAGAGCAATCCAACATTTTCCACCTACAGAACTGCAATATACAATTAAAATCTGTAGCTTTGAGAACAGACAGGTCCCTTTAAAGCCCTATATTCAGAATAATTTTATATTTATCACCCTCCTTCTGGAAGATCCAAGCAGAAGGAAAAAAAACTCATTTATTTGATTGTTTGGTTTACGTGACATCAGACATATGGATATTTGCAAATCTAAAATTTAACATTTTATAGACTACATTTTCACATGTAATACATTTTAAAAAAACCAAACTTTTCACTTAAGAATCCCTTGCCCTCACAAATATTTTTAACTAAATGGAAGTGCATAATTTCTGTATAAGACACCTTACATTTCAAGATAGCCAAACAAATGCTGTTGCAATAGAGCATGGAAATTATGGTGTTTGAGGGAAACCAAAATCAAAGCCTATAAAATTTGTATAACTCACATATCAACAGCATGGTTTCCTGAATGCCAGGGCATTTTACAAAAGGGAATGATGAGATCAGAGCTCACTATTTGGAAGATAACACGTTTGGCAGCTAGTTTCTGAAGAATCTGGCACCCATACAAACATTAATCTCTAAGGCCAATAGGTGAAAGATTGTTACAGTCTTTGCAGAAGGCAGAAATTCATGCATACAGCAATCATTCTTAAGGGAATAAAAGGAACAAATTCTGACCAACTTAAAATTCAACAGTTTTAAAGAGGGAGAACCCCAAACAAGAAAAAATAGCTGTCTTACTTTATATCTATTCCACAGTAGGATTTGGCAAACAAATATCTTGATGATAATGTATGTATCTGCTACTGGACACTTGCTGAAAGCTGACCAGTGACTATTTTTGGCCACTCAGTCACAGCTAAATAATATAGATTGTAGAAAGCAAACTTTAAAACAATGGAGACATGAAAAATGATTGAAAGATGAAATTCCTTAATAGACTTTCGTAGAGTTAAATTGATGTGGTTAGTGTTAGAATATAGTTTGTCAGAATATAGTTACCAGCCTTCACCCACTCTCCCCTTAAGTGTGATATTTTAGTTAATATTAGGCAAAGTTAAATTCATTATTTTAGTAAAAGCAGGAGAGATTTTAAAAAAAGAAATACGGTGTCTTAAGTATTTATTCTTAGTATATAAGAAGGGTTTGTTATCATATGATAGGATAATGCTGCAATACAGAGGTTTGCGAACTTTTACTGTAAAAGTCAAGATAGTAAATATTTTAGGTTTTAAAAAATTTTTTGTTTTAGTATTTAGGTTCTGAGGTCACATTGTTTCTATCGTGAGTAGTTAACTGCTGTAGAGGAACTCATGCTTAATATGTAAATGAATGAGCATGGCTGTGTTTCAATAAAACTTTATTCACAAAAGCAGGTGCATTTAGCTTGCGAGCCTAATTTACCAACCCCCTTAAACTATATTGATTAAGCATTTAGTAGGTCCTCAGTAGTATTGGATTATTCTAATGATGCCCAGTACTTGAATTTTAAAAGACTGCCCACTTGTAACATCATCTGTATAAGACAGAAGGAAATTTGTGGATACATGCAATGCCTAATATTTACACTTTATTATTAATGACTAATCATTAGAGTAGGTGGGAAAAGTATGTAAAGGGTTTATACAAAGTTATTTAGGTAAAACTAGAAAAGTACCTAGGTAAAGGGATTGTGGTGAATATCAACATAACTTTCCAAATAATTGTTGCTAATTCAAATTATTTAAAAAACCTAAAGATCATCTCTCCCTTCTAAAACTCCAGATGAAGAAGTTTACATTTTAATACCAACAGCACATAATTGATAACATCGTGACATACATTCATTCTTGCAAAGACTTTTCCAGGAGAGTGAAAATAAAAAGGAATGTTAAAACATATAAATGTTCTTTCTTTAGTATTCTGTTGTGGTCATCTTTGCCTGTGTTCTTCGTACATAATGCTCTATTGGCATATCACATCGTATTTCAGGTTCAAGGCTGCTGTCGCTGACCTACCCTCAGTAGAACATATAAGTGAAGCTCCTTTGTATAGGGATGACTGCTTTGTTCTGATCTAACCAACTGGAGATTTCTTTTGACCTCCCTTTGAGATGTGCATGTGGGTGTGTGGGTGTGGGTGTGTATAGTGTTTCAAGATAGCAGGCTTTAATTAGAAAGGAGTGCAGTTGCTCCTTACATGTGGGGCTCAAAACTATAATCTCATCCTAATAATCTTGCACACAGTTGCACTAACCAGGTACATAGTGATAATAGTAAGATGAGTGGCAGGGAATTAGGAGGAATACATGTCACAGGGATTTTTCCTTCACTCATCATGTGTAATTAGTGAATGATCTGTTCTTTTGGACCTGAATTTTTCTGAACAAGTGAAGGCATTCCTTCCACTCTACCACCCCTGTTGTACCTTCACTTTAGGTTTTTATCTCTCGCCTGGGCCATTGCCATAGCCTTTGGCCTTCATCTGTTCCCTCTGCATCCAGAGCGCTCTGATGGAGTCCCTTCTCTTCTGATGGGAATTCTTGAACAGCTCTCTATGCCTGCAAATAAACTCAAAGCCCTTAGCTTGATAGGCAAGCCTGTCATGAGCTGGATCCTGACTCCGTATGTAGCAATGTCTTTTGCCACTTCCGCCCAATGTTTTTTGCCACTTCTAGTCCAGATCCCGGCTGCCTGTTAGCATTCCCCTAGGAAACTTCTTTTAAAAAAATACAGATTTAAACTCATCCTCAGACCAGTAATTAGAATTTCTGGGACTAGAGTACAAGCATCTGTATTTTAAAGATTTTATTTATTTATTCATGAGAGTCACAGAGCGAGAGCGAGAGAGAGAGAGAGAGGCAGAGACATAGGCAGAGGGAAAAGCAGGCTCCACGCAGGGAGCCCGACGTGGGACTCAATCCCGGGTCTCCAGGATCACGCCCTGGGCTGAAGGCGGCGCTAAACCGCTGAGTCACCTAGGCTGCTGGCATCTGTATTTTTAAAAAGACCTGCAGGTGATTTTAATACACAGCCAAGTCTGAGTTACTCTATCTAGTCATTTGACTCCAGTTTCGGTTCCCCGATCACATAATCTATCCTTCTGTACATACAGTTCTTTTTGCCTGAAATGCTTAGTCCCCTTTTCTGTGCCTGGAAACCTCCTGGACTATTTTTTAAGTTTAGAGCAATACATCTGTGGGTGGCCTTTCTGTATTCCCCAAGATATAGTTGGTGCTTCTTCAATGCAACTCCCACCGCACGGCTTTTATTGCATTCCTGATTCTCTTATGTTGTAATTATATGTTTACGTGTCTGCCTCCCCCCATCCCATTCAGTGAACTATTTAGTGTAATACTTCACTGTTTTGGTCGACTTTTATCTACTGTGCCAGGTACAGAGCCTCACCTGTAAGTGTAGAGTATATGAATGGATCAGAAGAGGAAGACCAGGGCACCTAGGTGGCTCAGTCAATTAAACATCTGCCTTCCGCTCAGGTCATGATCTCAGAGTCAAGCCCCTCATTGGGCTCGCTGCTCAGCGGGGAGTCTGCTACTCCCTCTGCCTCTCTCCTTGCTTGTGCTGTCCCTCTCTCTCTCCCTCTCTCTCGTGTTCACTCATTCTCTCTGTCTCTCAAATAAATAAATGAAACCTTAAAAAAAAAAAAAAAAAAAGAGGAAGACTGAGATGGTAGCCAAGACACACCTAACAGTTTATTCATTAGCTCATTTACTTAGTAGGCCTCAGGATGATCTCTGTTTCAAAGGAAATGAGGCAAAAGAAGAACTAGTCTGAAAATTAGTGAGATTGTCAAATAAGAGAGTCCATAGAATGAGCAGCGCTAGGGAAACCCTTCTCTGGGATGGCCAAACCAAATAAGGGCATGGGACTTCAGCCATAGGAAAGGAGGTGGTCAGAACTTTGGGCAAGAGAGGTGACAAAGGAGAGAGAGAAAACATCAATGATAATCGAACGGACTTCTCTCTTAGGTGGGGAAAGAAAAATCAATGCTCAAGTTGAACTCACTCTAAGGTGACAAGCTAGTAAGAATTGGGAAATATACCAGAAAGCAAGACATTTCCTTTAAGACGTGGTAGGGGATGGTGGCAAGAAGACCGGGGCAAGTGGACAAGCCCCAAACAATGACTGAAGCTTCAAAAGAAGATGGGACTTACTGGGAGGTTATGGGAATAGCTTTTACTTAATTATTACAGTCTTAACAATAGTAGCTTCATTTAAGGGTTTTGATAAATCTTTGCTTTTGACAACAATGTAAAACATAGCCAACAAATTTGCTGAAAATCAAAAAGAAAATAGGATAAAATAAAAAAAAAATACAATACAGAATGAATCTTATCTATTTCAGAAAGTTAATCCATCCCTATAGTTGGTTGTGGTGTTATTCTACAGACTCATTCTGAGGAATGTAACATACTATGCATATTCACAAAATATACATGAAGTGTAGTAACTTTTTTTGGAAAGATTTTATTTATTTATTTGAGAGAGCACGTGTGAGCAGGAGGAGAAACGGAGGGAGAAATAATCCGAAGCAGACCCCACACTAAGTGCCGAGCCCAACTCGGGGTTTGATTCCAGGACCCTGAGATCATGACCTGAGTTGAAACCAAGAGTCAGACCCTTAACTGGCTGAGCCACCCAGGCACCCTGAAGTATAGTAGCTTTTGAGCAACAGACTCATTTAATAGTTTTTTAAGAAACTTTTTCCTAAAGCATACAAATATATGTGCTCTTTTAAAAATATATGTGCATTTTATGGGCCGCCCAGGTGGCTCAGTGGTTTAGTGCCGCCTTCAGCCCAGAGCATGATCCTTGACCCGGGATTGAGTCCTACATTGGGCTCCCTGCATGGAGCCTGTTTCTCCCTCTGCCTGTGTCTCTGCCTCTCTCTCTGTGTGTGTATGTGTTTCTCATGAATAAATAAATAAATAAAATCTTAAAAAATATATATATATGTGCATTTTAAAAAGCCGTGTCCGTATTTATCCAAAACCAACAGTGAGTGATTTTGTTTTGTATACCTTTGTATCCCAGTACAGAGCCAAATATGCCTATTTGATGAATGAATGGATCAAACCGAGAAGGAGTAGACTTGAATGAGTTAAGAAAGCAATTGAGACTGTTGCCTCAAATAAGCCACTTCTCTCAGGTCTTCCATCATCCACCTAGACTGTGTGAAGCATAGGATAAAAAGCACATTAACTCAAAGATACATCATCAAGGGATTGTGCATTATAAAACGTACTCATTGATGACCCACAATAAAATTAATGGAATTGAAAAAATTCTCTTTTCAGAAGAGACATGCTAAGACTAAACAACTTTGCATAAATGGGATCAATGAAATCAATGAAAATTTGCTAGAGCAACGTTGATTCATTTGCTTTTTGCAGTTTTCAATACCACCAAAAGTTTATTCTATAAGCTGTTTACTTGGAATTCATCACATATTGTCTAATGGAACAATTCAGTAAATGGAGATTAGATTCCTGGGCTAGCTCATCCTTTTTTTTATTATTATTTTTTTACATATGAGGTTTGTAATAAAGGATCACAGCATACAGTTATACAGTTTGTGAATTTCACAAAGTACCTAGCAACAGGATGAAGGGACAGAAATCCAGCCATGCTTTAGTCAGCTAATGGAAAGGACAGTGTTTTGTAGTTTCTCTGTAAGAAGGGTACCTTTTGGAATTTATCCTTTTGGATGGGATTGTCTTCTGTAATTTTCATTAAGATGCTTTTGGTTTGTGCTATGGGCTGCTTGTGACTGAACAGTGAGTCACACAATGAGTTGTAAGCATTATTTAGATGGGAATTTGAATTCTGGGTCTTCATTAAGGAAGCCAGACTAACATTTCTTCAGGATTCACTGCAGGAGCAAGCATTCCTGCTCCTCTCCTGTGTTTCATGGGCGCTGGGAAGTAGAGCCTTCTCTGGCTCCTCCTAAAACAAGAAGATGCATGGGAGACTGGGAACTCTTGTGAGAGCCGGGAGTTTCCTTCTATCCCAGAAGATGGCTGAGGTGAACATGTGGAAGTCAGAGTCTCTGTGAGAGCATAGGCTTCCTGAAATGCTGTGGTCAACATGGGTGGAGTAGCTATACGTACATGGGCTTTTATAGGAACTTTGCAAGTGGGGCACTACAGAAGAGTGTATGTGTGTGTTTGTGTGTGTGTACATGCACACACTTACAATGTTAGAACTTCCCTGAGCACATTGACAGCAGGTGGACTCAGCAGGCTAAATGCTATGGAGGGGTACCCAGGAGGTGTCTCTAGGTAGTGGGATGGATAGAATTCCATCTATTCACCATTGTTGGGAGGGAGGGAGACTCATAGTTTCTCATGGGCTGTGGTGGGGACTCTCGACGCCGGTGGAGAGTAGAAGATGAAGTTCTAGTAGTTCATTCATCTATATCATTTATAAGTTTGACATTTTGAAACCAATGAATTTCTGTAGGTGAATAATAGATCCTTACCATCATAGACCTAAGTTTTAAAATGCTATAAATCAATATGTTCTCTTATTTTGTTCTTTCTTAGTTCTTTGGTACTGAGAAAGACAAAACAGGACAAATAAAACCTCAATTTCACAGTATGATGAAGTTCTCCAGACTTAAGAAGACCAAGTCACATTAATTAGAACCCATTTCAATAATTAAAAATTTTTTTTTTTTGGAAAACAAGACACTTAGAGCTCACTTGGATGTGTGATCTAGTAACGGTATTAATCAGTTGAATAATCCACATTAATCAGTCCTGCCTTGAAGTAAAATTATTAATCAGCTTGATGATCTAAGCAATCGTTTGAGGAAATACATTTGTCTTAGAATTTAAAAAGTGATAATGGAAAAGTTAGAAAGAGTACAAGGAAAAAGATATTCTTGTTAGTTTTATTTCATTTTTATTTCAATACCAGCTCTTCTACTGACATAGAATAACTCTGAACAAATAATTACAAATAATCACCCCTCATTGGTGTCCTCTTATCTCCATTTAGAGGGAAAGAACTGCCTCAGGTTGTTTCCTTTGCCCCTTCCCTCGGGGGGATAAAAGTTGGTATCCTCCAGAGACTAATGAAGAGCATAAAAGCTGAGGCCATATGGGCCACTAAATAGGCTAAATTGAGGCAAGCTATTGTTGCATTTGGCTATTTCCGCTAAAACAAGAGAAAAATAAGGACAAATTCAAAGTAGTCATTGGCCACTTGGCTACTGTGAGGCTAGAAAAGAAGAGGAAAAAAGGTGATTAGTTTGATAGAAATGATCAGTTTTCTACTGATACTGTGGAGACTCAAGCATATGGAAAACTGGAGTTATTCCATCATAATGAAGCATTCCTAAATCTACGTGTAATCTCCCAATAATCAACAAACCTCTTGGGGAGGGAATAAAAGATGGCAGTCAGGAAATGTTGCCAAAGAAATCTTTTCAGAAATTCTCTTATACCAAGGGATGACTATAGCAACAATTGATTTGGAGCCCTTTTCTTGAAGAAAATAGTAGCCTACTGAAAGCATAGAGTAAAATGATGGCATAGAGTATTTAATGTATAGTCCCAGTATTTTATGTCCTCTTTTACTTAGGGCTAGTGGGAGGTCCTTCTATCTGTCATAAGCCGAGGCTGGTTGGGTTTATACCAGTTTTTCAGCTTGTCCCACTGTCTCCGTTTAGTTTATACCAGTTTTTCAGCTTGTCCCACTGTCTCCGTTTAGATCTATCATTTATATTCATAGAATAGAGGAAGCATTAAACACTACATAGGGTCAAGCCTGTAGCTAAACAATGAGAAAAACCAAGCAAAACAAATTGTGAAGTAGTAGATCGTAGTCTTCCAATCTTAGCGTCCATTGCTGCAAACTTGAAATTTTAGGCATCTAAATCATTCATTTCTCCCCAGGAAGAAAGAAATTTGCAAATTAAACTTATTTTGCAAGAAAAAATTAAAGAGTATATTCACAGATAAAGCAAAAAAAAAAAAAAAAAAAAAGGTGTGTCATCTTACACTCACCATGAAGGTTGGAGTTGTTATTTTGGAGTCAACAACAAAATCTCTGCATCTTTGATTACTTCTCTCAAAAAGCTAAAAATTTTTAGGATATGATTTTCAGTTATTCCTCAAATTTTCTCTTGTGTGGTTTGGCAGATGTGAAAGTTTGAGAACCTCAGGAAAATCATGTCAAAAGAACCTGCTTCCCAGAGATCACAGGGGTGTGGATTTGGTTGACGACACAGACTGTTGAGTCCTTACAGAGAATTGTTTGTCTTCCGTTTTTAGATGGCTTTAATTCCTCCAAATTGCTCCTTGAATAATAGGAGAAAGGCAATTTGAATTTCAGTGACAGATTGGACATAACAGGTTGCAACTATTAGGTCTAATTTTACCATACTGAGAAATAAAATTGCCTAAACATAAACATCGATCACTGATGCAGTAAATTAATTTGTACAGAAAAAGTAGTTTAACTGCAGTGCACATTAAACATAGAAAATTTTCAAAATTACTGCTCTCTGAATTAATTTGTACACTTGTTTACTTGTTAAAAGCACGCATAATTTTTTTTTCTAAGGCAGTGCAGGTTCGAATTGAATAAGAAAGAAGTGTAAAAAGTGGCAAGGAAATACAGAGATGTGGAAGGCACACCAGCTGACCCGAATACTTGAAAATTGTATTTTTTTCTTTTTTGTTGTTTTTCAATGCTATTTAGAAATGTGCTTCATTTTTTAACCTGTCCATAAGATCACTAGAGATGTGTTCATTCCCCCTCATTATAACAAGACAAATGTGATGTTTTAATAGTCTTGACTTACGTTTGCTAAGAATTGGAGGTATGGAGTAATTAGAAGGGTTTTATGGTTTGGTTCCTTGGTGAGTTTACGTTCAAAGGTGTCCTAGGGCTTTGTATAGGCTGTTAACATTGCATTTCTGAACAATCTGACCCATGAATTTCTTTGTATTTAACCCTTAAGAAAATCTGTGAACAAGTTTTCATTGTTACCTGTAATTCTATTGTGAAGAATGCATGGCAAAGTTTGGATACTATCTTTTCAGACTGTTCTAGCCGCTGCAGAACTGGAGCTGGCAATGTGGTGTGGTTTGATACCATCTCCTGCCTACAGTTTTCAAGGACAGTGGTTCGATTCAAATACAATTCTGATAAGTGGCAGGTTTTCGTGTCTTTAATGCCTTGACAAGGGCATCACTCTCAGGAGAGGGAGGTGAAACCGTTTGGACGAGGATTTGGTCCCTGCTCCTTTGTGCTGACACACTAAGATAATGGACAATTAAGAGAACCTTCACTGCAGGTGAAAGGATGGGGTTATCACTAATATAAAGGAGCCCATGGGGTGCTGGGGTATGAAGGAGAAGAGGAATGGGAATTTTTAAAAGGAATATAAAACACACAGATGAGACGCCTAATAACTGTTCACATATTGCTCTTTCACATGTGATAATGGTGAGTGATTGCAGTATTCACCATTGCTTGCTGTAACTTTTTAAAAAATATCTGGTTCATTGCATTTGACACAAAAGTACCACAAAAGACTTGCCCCTATGCTAGCTTTGCCTGTCATGGAGTAGGTGAGCCCAGATAATAAAGGGGTTTGTTTTTGTTGGAGGCTGGCATTTGGACTGCCTTTCATGGGGTTTTGCAGATTGACTCATGATAATCTAGGGCCATGGATGTCGACCTTGACTGTGTTCCCCCAGGGCCCCAACCCTCAGAGAGTCTGGTTTACTTGATCTGGGGAGAGACCCCTATTTTTAAAAGCTCTTTGGACAATTCCAATGGGTAGCAGGGTTGCAGGCTATTGTTACAGAGTTTCTTGGGCTCCCCCACAGCTGTCTGTTTCTTTAATAGATTTGAATAAGATAAGTGTTTTTATTAGAGAAGATGTATTCTGCATGTTACTAATAGCCATCTAGTGTTTCTGCTGACCTCATGATTTAGGATTCAGGTGCATTTGGAGAGAAGTCTCTTCTCTTGACTACTGTTCCCCACTTGCCCCCAGTGTCTTTTTGTTTCTGCTTGGGGTTTTTTTTTTTTTCCTTTCTGGTATGTATTAGAGCTTCCTCCTTCTGCAATATTGTGCATAAATGACCTATAGTATGGGGAGAGTCACTTCAACATGAGGGCTCCCATAAGGGCATGTTCATAAGCTGCATTATTTAGGGTCATAAGGCAATACGGTAGTAGCAACTTTGTACCTAGACTTCTTTAAAAAAAAGGGGGGGGGATTTTATTTATTTATCTATTTATCCTGAGAGACACAGAGAAAGGCAGAGACACAGGCAGAGGGAGAAGCAGGCTCCATGCAGCGAGCCGATGTGGGACTCGATCCTAGAACTCCATGATCATGCCCCGGGCTGAAGGCAGGCGCGAAACTGCCAAGCCACCCAGGCTTCCCTGTACCTAGACTTCTTTATCTAGGCTGGTAGATGTCCTGTGTGGGTGTGGATCACGAGGGAAAACTTCGCATACCATTTAGCACCAATAAAAGTGAGACAGTCCTGAATATTTCTGAACCGAGTGTGGAAGAGGTTAAATGATTTTCTTTTGACTTAAACTTTCATTTGTCTCCAAGAGCTCTGAACGACAATAGAGTGCACAGCTTCTGATAAGTATGGGTTCTCCTCAGCCTGAAGAGATGTGTGTGATAAGATAAGATGGCTTGAAAAAAAGAGAGAGCTTGAGAGAAAGGGATAGGAGGAGAGGGAGAGAGAAAGTATGTTAACTGCTTTGACTGCAAAATACCCCCTGGTAGCCAGAGATAAGACACCTTGAACTACTCAGAAGGCCTTAAACAGGATGTAAATGAAGCCAATAAAAATCATTGGCGATCAAGCCACTTTCCTACTTCCCTCCTATTTCCAGCCCTGACAGCAGAAGGCTTAATTGACTGTATGGCGTAGCCCACGTTTGTGCGGAACCCAGGACGCACTGCATGAGGCCGAGGGGAACCAGTTCAAAAAAAACAAGATCTCTCCAGTTTCTAGAGGGACCCAAATTGAAGGCATTTAATCAGTAGTTCTAGCAATGCCTTCCTGAGTGGAAAAAGAAAGTATTGCTGATTATCGGAAGCTCCTTTTCCCTTCCCCTCTTCCTGCTTCTCACGTTCGTTTGCTTAGTATTTGGTCAGGACAGTCTTCTGCGTATGAAGGGGTTCATGGGGTGAGAGCTGCATTTCCTAGTGTTTTGATATTTCTCATCAAGCTAATGCAACTTGAAAGAATTTTCAACAAAAGTTGAAGACGTAGGCTTTTCCGGGTGCACGTTAGAAGCAAGCTGTTTACTCACAACTCTGTTTCTGTATCAGATGCATGTAACACCCAGCTGTTGATGTACTTGGACCTGATAACTTCAAAACAGTTACTGTCTTTTTTTGTAGAAATATGCAAGCTGCTGCCAACCAACAACACTTCTACAGAGAGGAAGTAACTTATGGGAGCTAACTGGACCTTACACTGGAAAGATTTGAAGCTGGGAGGCCTGCCGAAAGTGGGAGGGGCAACTGTTAAGGGACGGGAAGGCGAAGGAGATAATGATGTTTTCTTTTTGTAAAGGCTGCTTCTTGGAAGAGCTGGGATTCGATTCCATGTGGTTTTTGAATAAGGGAGGGAAAGCCCACCATCAGCATTGTTCTAGAGCGGAGCAGCAAATATGGAAAAGGCACGGCTGAGTGTAGCAAACTTTAAGCAGAGAACTTGAATGATTTAGGGGAAATGAAAGATTCTGCAGTGGTTTTCAAACCTGGGAGTGCTAGGGAAGCACCTTGAAGCTTGCTAAAAACAGGGAATTCTGGGCTCCCATCCCCAGAAGTTCATTGTCGGTATGCACTGGGGAATAGAGCCTAGGAGTCCACATTTTCAACAGACAGTTTGGGTGATTGGGGAACAGGGGGTGATGGATGATACTAAGAAACACTGCCTGGGATGATGCAGTTGAAGCAGAGGGTCAACCTTTGGTTTTGTTGTGTAGAGTCATGGTAGCTGCAATAATAATTGAGGAAGGACCACTTAGGGGAAGGTGAGAAGGCACCATTGTTGTACCCCTCTTTGGGATGAATGGTGGGGAATGTGTCTCAAGAGACAGAGCATGAGGAAGGGGAAGCTGACTACAGCTTTGTTTGGTGGAAACTTTTCTTCGGCTTTTATTTGCCAATACCTGACCTGACCGAGCCGCCCCTCTACCCCTGCTCAGAGGAGGGCATAGAAAGAAGAGAGGCAAAGAAGGAGACCCACTGTTAAGGAGAACTGGAGGGGAGAGAGAGAGAGAAAGAGAGAGAGAGAGAAGGATCTTGTAGCCAGTAGCCAGAAGTGAAATTAGATTAAGAAATAGACTGTCATGACTTGTCAACAGCAGGTTATGGATTCATAGCAGTGTTAGATGGTTTTGTTTTCCTCTGTGTGTGTGTACACAAACATGCCAATTACCACGAATTAGTTTTGTAATAGAAAAAACAAGTCTTTAATAAAAGAAAATGAGCAGTGTTAAACACCATTTTTAAGTTTATTATTTACTCATTAAAAACTAAAAGACTTGGTGGCCTTTGAGGTGGTTGTTTTAGCAGGGACAGGGAGGAAAGGATACACTTGGAGGGTTATCTCATGCATGGACCAAGTCTACTTACCTTGGCACAGCACTCAGGTTCAGGTTTTAGTGCTACCATCAACTACTCCTGTTAGTGCGAGGTTATCACGGGTCTCTCTCCCTCATTGACCAGTATGTTTCAGTACCAGTATGTACCAGTATGTTTGTTGGTAAAATTCATACTTTTTTTTTCTGAAGGTTAAGACTTCCCACAGATCTTCAATCTTATGTTTCATATATAAGAAAAGTGAAGAATGACAACTTTGACTTTAGGTTGTAGGCTTCAATCAAATTCACTTAGTTTCTTTCCTTTGATCCCTCAAGTCAGACCCAGAGGTGTGCATAACCGATGCCAAACAACATCGGGTCATCTGTAGAGAAAAGAACAGAGCTCAGATGTGGGAGGAGGCTTGGTAAAGATTCAGAAACCAGCCCTTTCTAACAGACAGCAGTGAGTCGGTCAGGATCCCAGAACTGTGTTAGTAGGTTTTAAAGTCCCTGAGTATTCAAAACATGCTCTTGCAGAGGGTCATACCAATAAACCTTGGACACACACAGACATGTGTTGTTCTCCATATCGCCCTCTTCAAAGGTAAAAAACATTGTCATAAATGTTCTCCATGAAAATTATGGTTCAGAATTGGTGCATTTCACATGAGGACTAAGCAAATACATATCAAATTCCTTATTACCTGACTTGAATTTCTTAATTTACTCTTATTTAAATCATTAAGTTTTCCGTGGAATTATATACACTGCTTGTGTCCTAGATGTTGGGTGCCAGGGGGATAGATGTCTACATGTTGTTGTGAAACAGGCACAGATGAGGGTCTCCCACTGCTTCCCCTGGCTCCAGCCAGCTTTATTACTTGACTTGTTACTATGGCCACACTACCTTGGATTCTTACACATTGTCTGTTATGTTAAGATTACCTTGGATGTAGACAAAATGAAGTAATATAATAAGGAATTTTCATGGGGTTTCTGGGGCCTGACTTTGTCACTCGTTTTAGAATATTTGACAAGACACTCCATCTCAGTTTTTATAATATGTAAATCTATATAATCGACATACAATATAGAATTTAATTAAAACATTGTAATTGTGTGTAATATATATTAATTGTAAAAAGTAGTGTCATAAAGATGTCCCTTAGTGAAGTGTTTTAATAAGAAATAAGACATGATTTTGCATTGACTCATGTTAAGGGGCACATTACTATGATTAACACCTTTGTAATAAGAAATAGCAAAAATATTTCAAAAATTACTTTAGCATAAATCATTAGTCTGTTCTGAACATTTTAGTGAACTCTGCATAAACAGGCACACATACACACATTACTATGGTTTTGACTGAGATTTGCTCCCATAAATAAATTACCAGGACTATTAACAAGAAAAAAATGATGGAATGAACTGCTATGGATTTAATTTTTATATTTATTTTCAGGTAGTTCCGAGGGAAGAGTAAACTGAACCAAGAGTGAGAAATAGAAAATAATGGGAGAATAAGGTACCTGGAAAATCCATCAGATTGATAATCAGTCTTATTTTCAGGATTGCCTCATGCAAATTTTACCTAATTATGTAAATGGAAGAAAAAAGAAACTGTGTGACTAAGGGCATTTGATACTGTATGATCTGGGTAGAAATATTTTGTCATAGCCTAGTTAGAGTTACTTTAAGAAAATAGACAGGTTCTTTACAGTTTACCAAACAGTATCTCATTTGAAATAAAGGACTCTCTATATCATACAGGTTACTTGGGATCTGACCTCATTTTTCAGTTTTAGTTTTACTATTTAAGTGTTAATGTAAAAGTTAATGATTCTGTTGAAACACCATAAAACTCTAGCCTGTGAGGGCACATTGATGATTTGTCCTCCCGTAGATCTCTTCATATGCACAAAGTCTCAAGATAGTCCAGTATCCCCCAATTTGTTAATATCAATGCCATATGTAACTTCCCTGTAAAATGCATCAGGACTGGCTGAGGAGTAGATGAACAGACTACTTGGAGTTGCAGGTGCCCGGTGGTGGGCTAGTTGCACTCACTAGCTATCTGAGAGCACTGGATTTTATACTTCAACCTGACAACCTAGTGTGAGTCAAACCCTGTGCATTCAAATAAAAAAATGATGACTTGTCCCAGACCTTAAGGGCCCTTCTCATACTTTAGGTACATGAACATCATAATCAAGAACACTGAGGTCCATTGTATTATAATATGTCAAACTGACATAGATAATAGATAGTTGTAGTAATATTTCCCCCTAAACTTTGTAACAGTTTTTTCTATATTAGCACACCGTATTTATCACTTTACTGCACAATGAACCCACAGGGGGTGCTAATTGGTCATTAATTAAATTTTAGCCTTTCAACACTTTTGTATTCTCCAGTGGCTTTATCTGCAGTGAAGTATATAGTGTGGCCTTTTTAAACTGCTGGAAATTCATGTCAGCTTTACTGTGCAGTGGATATAATACAGCTGAAATTCAGCTTGAGTGAACATCATTTGAGGACCGTTATAATTCCTTGTGACCAAAAGTTTACCAACCTTGGACCAAAGCCTACATGTTAGAAAATATTCAGTAGGCTATAATATGACAAAACATTCTGATAGACTAGATTCCTCTTTGAAAGAGAATCTCATTGCTTTGTTTGAAAATTCTAGTGGGTTGTGGCAGTTCTTCAAAAAACTAACACAGTGGAATGAACTTTCTGAGATCCATCATTCACTAATAAAAGTATTTTCAAATTTAGTGTCCTTAATGGAAGAATTCTTTTTTGCCTTATGTTCCTCCAGTGAAGAAGTTAATGTAAAATTATTAGTGATTAACATGGTAGCACTGAGAAATTTGCTGAGAATCTCATCAGTGAGACATAGGGCTGGTGTCAGAACCATGTAATGTAGCTCTAAGATTTTTGAGTGCAGGTCATTCCATTATGGGGATTTTACTCTGCGGATGAGTTAATCACAACTTGCTAGTGTGTGCAGCTATTAGGGTATAGCTAGTACACATTGGCTTTCAAAATAACCATAATAGCATAAGATTTTTTTGGTATTTTTGTTTATTTTCTACTTTTAAACAACTACCCCTTTTGTTTAAAGGATTTACCTTCAAAATTATTGGAATTTTTGGGATACCTGGGTGGCTCAGTTGGTTGAGCGTCTAACTCTTGGTTTCAGTTCAGGTCATGATCTCAGAGTCGTGGGATTAAGCCCCAGGTTGGGCTTCATCCTCAGCATGGAGTCTGCTTAAGATTCTCTCTCTCTCTTTCTCCCTCTCTCCCCCCTGCCCTTCCCCCACCTTCTCTTTCTCTAAAGTAAATAAATCTTTTTTTAAAAAGTTTTAGAATTTTAATATGAAGAAAGCATCAACTAAATTATAATTTCTTTTCCTTTGTACTCTTTCCACATTTGTCAGTTACAACCTGAAGGAAACTTTGACTTTCATAGTAGTAGTAGCAGCAATTTAGTACTTTTTTAAACATTCAGAAAGCTTTTTTATATCATATTTGATTCTTATTATATTAATGATGAGGCAGGCTGGCATTTTTCTGGTATTATATAGTTAAGGAAGCCAAAACTTAAAAAGAAATAAGGAATTCCTAGAGTGCATAAGCTAATGTCAGACCTAAACACATAGTAGATGCTTAATAAAAGCTAGTTAAATGGCTGAACAAAATAAGCAATGGAGAACTGCTTCAAATTCTTTGTGGTGTGAGGTCAGATATAAATACAAGACTAGAAAGTAACTACAACATGCCTTCTAACCCAAAATAGTAGAGATGAAAAGAAAGCAGACTTGGGAAATTCACCGTGATGATGTCTGTCATTATTCAAGGAAAGCGAAACATATTAAATAATGTAGAGCGCTCCCTGTCGCAGCCCCGTACACAGATGTGTAATACACAATTGCCAATTATTGAATGCCAAAAAGTTGATGCTTATCATTAGTTATTATATGTTTTTAAGTGAGCAAAAAGATAGAAAAAGTAAAGCAGTTCTCACCCCCCACATAAATGGAAACCACTTTTCCTTCTGTCTGGCTTCAGAAAGAAGTCTCGATTTCCGTGAGGGAGATGATGACTGTTCTTTAACTGGTTGCGCGTCAGCTTTTTCCTCTGATTTGAGAGGTGGAGTTAAGTGTGAACTGCTTAAGAATGCACTGTTTTCTGTTTAATTTGGCTGCAGAAGATGGAATTCATTGAGCTCCGTCTGTTCAAGTGAACTTTAAGCAACAGTAAGCAAAACATTTGTACTTCTCTCTGCACACAAAACAGAACTGTGTCTGGCGAAAGAGACAGCGTGGGTATAAAGACCCACGGAGGGCAGTGAGGGAGTGATAACAACTTCTTACCTCTTATGTTGGCTCATCTGAAGCTTTAAAGGATTGTTGGAGAAAGTGAGCCTCTTTTTTTCTTTTATTTAAATTGGAAAAGTGAGCTCTGATTCTGGAATTCATCTTAATACTGTGGAAAAAAAAAATGTGCACCACCAATTTCTGCTCCCCACAGCTGCTATCATTAATGGGTGACCACTCTTTTCCCTCATAACCTAACTGTTAATGCATTTAATTGGTCCTTCTAGGACAATTTTGAATATTACAGAATTTAAAAGCATCTGTGAATTATAAATAATATTAAAGTTTACATTTCTCTTTTGAACACCTAGTTAAGAGTATACATTTTCAAGTCGTTAAATAAGTTTTATGACAAAGAAGTGAATTTCATGTGGGGACTGTTGATTTTTACAAAAAGTATGGAAGTTCTATCATTAAAATTGCAGCTTTTCTAAAACTGTTGACATTTCTATTGAGAATTAAAGGAAGCAATTGTGTAATAATGCATAATGGTTTATTTAGAGTGACCGTATCCTTTAGCCATCAAAAACCACTGCTTTAAAATTGTATTGTGTAATTTGGTTAGATGGCTTTACTTATGGTGATGTAAAATTGTTGCTGTGATAGCCCTAGGTTAACACGAGAAGAATCTCTGTTACCTGTGTCTATTAAATACACGTCAAGACACCGTTCTCTTTGAGCGGTGCCTAACTTCTCTTAGTCTTTGCTCACAACTATGTATTCCCCTCGGAATTCTCTGCTTCTCTTAAGGTAGCTCAGGTAATTGATGAATGAAAATAGGACTTGGGACTCTTTTTAATGTGAAAGTTCAGAATTGCTCCTATAGGGCCCGTGCTGGCAGAAATAATCATTTTAAGCCAATGGAGGATATAATCTGGAAATTTGCTTTGGTCTCGTGTTTTAACCTATTGTTCACCACTTAAAAGATCACCTTCTGAATGAACTTATTTTGATGTTAAATAATGCAATGATTGTATTGCTAGTTTTATAAGAAGAGAGATATTTTGAAAATTACATATTTGGCTTCAGAATTACATACCAGAATACCTGTTCCAAGGTTATCTGTCTGTGAAGACCCAAGATTATATCTTATGTATGATAATTTAATGCTTGGAACAAAGTTGGGATGGATTTATGGTCCATTAATTTTTAGATATCACCAACTATTTATGTTTTATTTTCCTGGTGGTTGAATGTACAATGCATAAAGCACTGTAGATTTCCATTGGGCTAGTCCTTAAAGCTACTATTCCAGTAGTTTCATTAAAAGAGAGAAAATGTTAAAATATGTTTATACTATACACATAGAATCTTACGTGTGAAAAAATAAATGCATGCCACACATGTAAATCTTTTTGTTTACATATGCAGCTTTTCTTTCCAGGGATGATAGGTGCCCCAGAAACAATCGCTAATCTCTGTAACACCCCAGAGGATAAAGGAGCAAGAATTATTATCTTCATATTGCAGGTGAAGTACCTAGGTAGGGACAGATTAAATGACTTGGCCAGGTCACTCACTAAGTCATGAAGCTAGAAATAAAACTCCAGACTCTTGACTTTCCATTCTCATTCTGAATCATTGCGCTCCTGAAAACAGAGGTACCAGACCTGTCAGTATTTGTGTTTTTCTTCACCTGAAAACTAACCATTGATGTAAATCCTGTCCCTGTTAAGGAACCTTGCTGTGTGGCACTTGCACACACATGAAACTGAGTCCCTGAAGGGCAATGCAGAGAGTACTCTGCCGTTACAATGAATGAGCTCAGGTAGCAGAAGGATATCAGTAAGCCAGCTTCTTGAGGGCCCAGCCTTGTGAGGAACTAAAAGTATTCGAAGTTTCCATAACTCCAGAGCTTTGGTTAATTTCTTTAACATCTACAGTGACTCACTCCACCTTATGTTACTTTCTCCTTAATAATTTCAGATTGTCCGTATTGTTACAGAGTCAACATTCTTGAAAGATGTGGTCCCTGCCCTCAGCAGACATGTATCTTAACACTAGACACACTTAATGGTACAAAAGAAGCATTGGCATCACCCCAAACCTTTCCGCACGTCCTCTCTTTCTGCTTCTTTGATCTGGTTTCTTTCCTTTTCTTTTTTTTATTGGCTACTTCAATTAGACTCGAAAGCCAAAGAGTGGCCAGGACCCTCAGCATTTCTCAGCTGGCAGGCTATAAACTGAGACTGTCAGGTCCCTGATTGGCACCTAATCAGCCCTTCTTGGGTGTATTTGTCTGTTCTTCCCCCGCAGCCAGGATAAAAGCCACATCCAGTCTTTGCACTCTCCTCCCCAGGTTAGCCCATAAGGGGCCAGTGGCTTATATCACAAAGGTACTTTGTACTCTGGTGCCTTTTTTCTGTGGAATACCTTCTTCTAGTATGACTTCACTTTTCTGTTAGTGAGCACATTTCCCCATAAATATGACCGAACAGGTGTTGCTCCACCGCTAACTGAGTTTCCAGCTGTCCTCCTCCGACACAGACTCTGCAGAATCTGTTGTTTCGTCCTTTTAGGCAGACTGGAGAACCATCAAGCCTGAGATGGAGGTCTTCCTTGCAGGATATGGCAGTTTTTTTGCCAGAAGATGGTCGGGAAAGCCTGGCTGGCTAACAAAGACAGGCCTTCAGCGGCTGGGTGTAGTTCCAGTTCTGCATCCCCTTTGGCAGGATCACAGAGGCTGCTGCAGTGTGGCCAGCCAGCAAAATTAGGAAATAAGGACCTCTTTTATTTACTCAGGCTGCTGAATCATGGGCATTCCTGTCTGCTTGGAGAAAAGTCAGGCGGCTCTACTTTCCACTGAAAGTCTCAGGAGTGTTTGAGACTTTCATCTCGGAGTGTTCACACACTTGTTTTAATGTGCTTTATGGAAATGGTGAAACTCAGCAAGTACAGTTGCTGTAGAAAAACATCTGCACTAACTATGCACACACATTTGCATCTTTAAATAGACTTTTAGGCCACGGAGCTGGTTTCCAGGAAAGTTGTATGTTTTTTTGTTTGTTTGTTTTTTTCCGGTGTAAGAGCTACAGTTCTCTGAGAGTCACCTAGTGTGAAGTGACTGATTCCAAAAATTAAAATTTAACATGGACATGTTAAGTACTTCACATTGAAATGCAGAAAACCTGCCATCACACAGAATGACATTCCTGTAAGTAGCACTTAGTGCCGAAGGGGGGGGGGGGGGAAGAGTTCGAGTTGATTCAGAAACCAGCACTTGGAGAATCCTCCGTAGTTTCTTCCATGTGAAAAAAGAGCTTGAGATTGTTCAAATATATATTAGCCATCTAAATGTAGGTTGCCTGGTGACTGCCAGAAAGCTAAAGTTAATGGGGACAGGCAGCTTTCAAAGACTTAGGTAGACCTCAGAGAATGTTGGCAACACCACCATCACCACCAAAGTCTTGGGAGACGAGTACCCTTGGAGCATGGACCAACCCCCCTGGGAGTTTTGTCAGTGAGTTCCTTGTGTGTCTCTGGGAGCACACATCCGTTTAGAGTACCAGCAAATGAGTTTCTTACAATTTAGATTTTAAAATAGAAATCAGCCTTTCATGAAACCATTATTTATTTTTCTAAAAGTAGCATTCCCTGCTCAAACTTCTTACTCTGCTTGGTCTGTTCCATCCCCCAGCTTAAGCCTTCTGAGTCTTTAACTCTCTTTCCATGTATTTCAGTTACAAAGACACATCATCTGTGATTTTCACTTTCTTTTCCCTCAAGACCAAATAATAGGGATCGGAGAGAGAGAAGAAAAGGCTTTCCAGCTCCCTTGAATCCTGGTTGAGAAAAACTTGATCCTACCCCTCGACTCACTTGACATGTTGAAATTTACAAGCTTAAGAGAACAGTTATGTAATAGGGTATAGTCAGGCATGGCCCACAGACAAGAACCTGATTTAAGATTGGTATCAGGGACTGCACACTATTTATAATGGTCTGTTGCTCTGTAATTCTTTGTACATTTGTATAATAATATATCATGCCTGGACACAATCTACAATTTAATAATAAGTTCACTTGCTAAATTTTTTAGGGTCAGTAGTTATTTTCTTTGAGTCTAGATTTATGACAAATTCTGATTCACTGTTTTCCCAACTGTACCAATGAGATGATGTGTTTGAAAATATTTTTCAGTGAAACAATGAGATACATCTTTTAAGATAACTGTGAAATATAGTAGATTTTTTACCTAGAATGCTAAGCAAATTTAATAAATAGCAATTTTCACTTAATAAGGGGAATATTTTAAAACTTTGGTTTGTTTTAGGGACACCATCTTTAGGTGACTTAACAGTTTTTTTAAAAGGAAAGCTAGAATCACGATTGAGTTTTTTGTTTTGAAATTTTAAAAATTTTCTATTTGATGGTGAATTAAGTTTATCTGCCTATGTTCTTTCTATGCATTCACATTCACCTTTAAATTTAAATCATACCCACAATTATCAGACCCTTTCTTATGCTGGAAACATGTTGGGTAATAGACTCATATAAATGAGGATGCAAAATCATGCGATTTTCAACTTGTGTTGCGAAGCTTTGTTGCAGTGGGCAGGGATCCAGGAATGGTGTTTGGTTGTTTTCTCAGAGTTAGATGGTTGCCATCTGGCATTGATAGTGAGATGGTGTTGTCATCAGTTTCTAGATGCAGGAAAGGAATGATCCTCATCTGTTTCCTGTGGATAAGCAAGAGGTTGATAATCTAGTAAAATCTTGTTACCTTAAAGAAAGCAGACATGGAATTTGTTTACATAACGCTTGCCAGTTTCTACTTTTGTGTTAATAATATAGCTTGCTAGTGATCTTCAGCTTTGAAGAATTTAAAAACGTATTTGGTCACTTTCTAATTGAATTTTATTAGAATATCCTAATACTATTCTAATTGAGCCTATTATCCTAGTAGAATCACTATGCCCACCAGCTCCACTCAATGGTCTTGTCTGCATTTATGAAAAATCTTGCTCTTTTGGAGAGTGAAAAGCTTTTACAATTTCTTCTCCTGCATGATGGATTGTCTTGAAAAGCAAAAAAGAAGTTTTACAACCTATTGGAGAAGGTCTTATTTTCCACTTGGACGTTAAGAAAGCAACAGAAATAGGAGTGCACGTCTGCCAAGAACATAGTTAAAAAACACCTAATACAAGGTAGAGTTACTTTAGGGGTAACTTGCTAAGGTTATATCTGGCTCTCAGTGTTGTTTGTCTTCTTTTTGTTACTCATAAATCTTTCAGCATTTACCATAATCATTTATCACTTTTCCTGTTTCCAGTTTTTCACAAGTCGCTTTGTCTCTGCTCACCTCAAAGTGCAGGTCCTGTTTGGCTAAGGAAGTTCATGCTGCTGAAGCTTTTGCAAAAGGAAGAAATGGTGGGCCACCTCTTGAACTTTCCAAACAAAATACACTGTTACAATCTGGCCCTTGTGAAACTCTCATTTTTTCTTGATCCTGACTGATCCTACCCACATGTAATATCTAGCAGTACCCTTCTAACATTTAATAATCCATTTTCTGGCCTATGGTATTCGAATCTTTCAGTTATTGAAGCAATCCTGGTTGTCTTTCATTACACAAGACGTAATTATTATTGTGTTCTCTCTCTTCCTTCATGTGCTTACTTTTTAATATTTTTTTGCTGAAAGCAATAAGGTCTGTATCAATAAGAACCCCATAAAAGATTTTGGTCTTCAGAATTGCCTTTTTATAGAAAAACAAGCAAAATGCAGAGGGAATTTTTTATTAAATATTAGACATCTGGGTTGACTGCATTAATTTTAAATCATTCCTGTAATATTTCCTCTTTTCATTTGGTTCTTCAGATGCTCACACAATATGCAAATCATTTTAGAATGAATACAGAAGAAACATTAAATATATTAAAATCTGCATTTTAATAAAATTGTCGATGTGTAATATATACCTTGCTTCTAAGGAAAAATGATAAAAAAGTAATAAAAGGGGGCAATTTAGACATAGAACTATTTAATATCTTTTTATATTTTACAACCTAGTAAAAAGTCAACGTAGAATAAAAGCTTTGGGCTTTTTAGATCTGAAAGTGTTCCACTCGAACCTTTTGTCCTCCCAGTTTATTTTCCCCCTCCGAAAGGTTCTAGACAATCCGACAGCACTTGTTGAGATGGTAGGGTCAACTCACCATCGAGCTCTCAACACATAAGATGACATGTTCCATTGCTTCTCATTGCAGATGGAGTGGATGTTGAAGATGATCCCACTTGCTCTTGGCCAGCTTCCTCGCCCTCTAGCAAGGACCAGACTTCCCCTAGCCATGGAGAAGGTTGCGATTTTGGAGAGGAAGAAGGTGGCCCTGGACTCCCATACCCATGCCAATTCTGTGACAAGTCCTTTAGCCGCCTCAGCTACCTAAAGCACCATGAGCAGAGTCATAGCGACAAACTGCCTTTCAAATGCACCTATTGCAGTCGGCTGTTCAAACACAAGCGGAGTCGAGACCGCCACATCAAACTCCACACAGGGGACAAGAAATACCACTGCAGTGAATGTGATGCCGCATTCTCCAGAAGTGATCACTTGAAGATCCACTTAAAGACTCACACGTCCAACAAGCCATATAAATGTGCCATTTGTCGCCGTGGGTTCCTGTCCTCTAGTTCCTTACATGGACACATGCAGGTTCACGAGCGGAACAAGGACGGGTCCCAGTCTGGCTCCAGGATGGAGGACTGGAAGATGAAGGACACTCAGAAGTGCAGTCAGTGCGAGGAAGGCTTTGATTTTCCGGAAGACCTCCAGAAGCACATCGCCGAGTGCCACCCCGAGTGTTCCCCCAACGAGGACCGAGCGGCCCTCCAGTGTATCTACTGCCATGAGCTCTTTGTGGAGGAGACTTCCCTCGTGAACCACATGGAGCAGGTGCATGGTGGGGAGAAGAAGAACTCTTGCAGCATTTGCTCAGAGACTTTCCACACGGTTGAGGAACTGTACAGCCACATGGATAGCCACCAGCAACCGGAGTCGTGCAACCACAGCAACAGCCCTTCGCTGGTCACGGTGGGCTACACTTCCGTGTCCAGCACGACTCCGGATTCCAACCTCTCAGTGGACAGCTCAACCATGGTGGAAGCTGCCCCGCCCATCCCAAAGAGTCGAGGGAGGAAGCGGGCTGCTCAGCAAACCCCTGACATGACGGTTCCCTCGAGTAAACAGGCAAAAGTTACCTATAGCTGTATTTACTGCAACAAGCAGTTGTTTTCAAGCCTGGCAGTTCTGCAGATACACCTGAAAACTATGCATTTAGATAAGCCAGAACAGGCCCATATTTGTCAGTATTGCTTAGAGGTGTTGCCCTCACTCTATAACCTAAATGAACATCTTAAGCAAGTGCATGAAGCTCAGGACCCCGGTCTGATTGTCTCTGCCATGCCTGCCATAGTCTACCAGTGCAACTTCTGCTCCGAAGTTGTCAATGACCTCAACACCCTTCAGGAGCACATCCGATGTTCTCACGGATTTGCAAACCCTGCCGCTAAGGATAGCAACGCGTTCTTTTGTCCCCATTGCTACATGGGGTTTCTCACTGACTCTTCCCTAGAAGAGCATATAAGACAGGTCCATTGTGACCTCAGTGGCTCCCGGTTTGGCTCTCCAGTTCTTGGAACTCCAAAAGAACCAGTAGTAGAAGTCTATTCTTGTTCTTACTGTACAAATTCGCCAATATTCAACAGCGTTCTTAAGCTGAACAAGCATATCAAAGAGAATCACAAGAACATTCCCTTGGCCCTGAATTATATTCACAATGGGAAGAAATCCAGGGCCTTGAGCCCTTTATCTCCTGTGGCCATAGAGCAGACGTCTCTTAAGATGATGCAGGCGGTGGGAGGTGCGCCTGCGCGTCCGGCTGGAGAATACATCTGTAATCAGTGTGGTGCTAAGTACACGTCCCTAGATAGCTTTCAGACTCACCTAAAAACTCATCTCGACACCGTGCTTCCAAAACTGACCTGCCCACAGTGCAACAAGGAATTTCCCAACCAGGAATCCTTGCTGAAGCATGTTACTATCCATTTTATGATCACCTCAACGTATTATATCTGCGAGAGTTGTGATAAGCAGTTCACCTCAGTGGACGACCTTCAGAAGCACCTGCTGGACATGCACACGTTTGTCTTCTTCCGGTGCACCCTCTGCCAAGAGGTTTTTGACTCAAAAGTCTCCATTCAACTCCACCTGGCCGTAAAGCACAGTAACGAAAAGAAGGTCTACCGGTGCACGTCTTGCAACTGGGACTTCCGCAATGAGACTGACTTACAGCTCCACGTGAAACACAACCACCTGGAAAACCAGGGGAAGGTGCACAAGTGCATTTTCTGCGGGGAGTCTTTCGGCACTGAGGTGGAGCTGCAGTGCCACATCACCACTCACAGTAAGAAGTACAATTGCAAATTCTGCAGCAAAGCCTTCCATGCCATCATCTTGCTGGAGAAACACTTGCGGGAAAAGCATTGCGTCTTTGAGACCAAGACTCCCAACTGTGGGACGAATGGGGCTTCTGAGCAAGTGCAGAAGGAGGAGGTGGAGCTGCAGACCTTGCTGACCAACAGCCAGGAGTCACACAACAGTCACGACGGCAGCGAAGAAGATGTGGACACCTCGGAGCCTATGTATGGGTGCGACATCTGTGGGGCCGCCTACACCATGGAGACTCTGCTGCAGAACCACCAGCTCCGAGACCACAACATCAGGCCCGGAGAGAGTGCCATCGTGAAGAAGAAAGCCGAGCTCATTAAGGGGAATTATAAGTGTAACGTGTGCTCTCGAACCTTCTTCTCTGAAAACGGCCTCCGTGAACACATGCAGACCCACCTCGGCCCTGTCAAACACTACATGTGCCCTATTTGTGGAGAGCGGTTTCCCTCCCTTTTGACCCTTACCGAACACAAAGTCACACACAGTAAGAGTCTCGACACCGGAAACTGCCGGATTTGCAAGATGCCTCTCCAGAGTGAAGAGGAGTTTTTAGAGCATTGCCAAATGCACCCTGACTTGCGGAATTCCCTGACGGGATTTCGCTGCGTGGTCTGCATGCAGACAGTGACCTCCACCTTAGAACTCAAAATCCACGGGACATTTCACATGCAAAAGACCGGGAATGGGTCCACAGTCCAGACCACGGGGCGTGGCCAGCACGTCCAAAAACTGTACAAGTGTGCGTCTTGCCTCAAAGAGTTCCGTTCCAAGCAAGATCTGGTGAAACTTGACATCAACGGCCTGCCATATGGTCTGTGCGCCGGCTGTGTGAATCTCAGCAAGAGTGGCAGCCCAGGCATCAACATCCCTCCCGGCACGAATAGGCCGGGCTTGGGCCAGAATGAGAATCTCAGTGCCATCGAGGGGAAAGGCAAGGCAGGGGGACTGAAGACTCGCTGTTCTAGCTGCAACGTTAAGTTTGAGTCTGAAAGTGAACTCCAGAACCACATCCAAACGGTCCACCGAGAGCTTGTGCCAGATAGCAACAGCACACAGTTGAAAACTCCACAAGTGTCGCCAATGCCCAGAATCAGTCCCTCCCAGTCGGATGAGGTAACTTGCCTTTTTACTCTTTGCTCTTTAACCTCCTCAAGAAACCCTTGCCACTCAATGTGTACGCTTTCTGCAGCTTTATTTATTGTCGTGTGCCGATAGATGCTTAGATTGAAATGCAGTGGGTCTCCCCCCCCACCCCATAGCCATTAGCCAGCAATTACTTGCTTCTTGATAAGCAGCATTTTGGCTCGAATGGTGCAAAATAGGACTAATTCCAGTCTCCCTAGGATATTGTCTTCTCTATGACTGAAGAGATCAGCGCTCATGCCAGCACCACTGAGATCTGGAATCTCAGCGTAGCTTCACCGCGAGTTGAAATCCCCAGCTATGACTTGTGTGTATGGTAGAGAGATAATGACATAAAAGTAAGATGCTATGGGCCAACATGCTGGCTTAGAGTAAATTAAAAAGAATATATATATTTGTGGGTAACAAATTGGGTAAGGGTGGCTCTATAATACCATGTTGTCAATACTCACTGTTTCTCTTTGTCTTCTGGGTGGTGAGCAAAATATTTTCTCACAACAGGATTTTTTAAAAGCCCCGACATTTAGCAAGTGCCACGTGCCTAATGTTCCTTTTAAAGGCTTCCCTTTAAATATCCCCAAGTCCTCACTCTCTGGGTTTGGGTTTCAAAATTAAAGTGGATTTTTTTTCTTAGTTTCAGAGTGGTTTCATGCCTTCTTTGCCATAATGAGTATGAAAAATAAGTTCATTTACAACGAAATAGTTTTATAAGTCACCCGTCCTTGAAGCTGAGCAGAGGATGGCTCATTCTATTATAATTTCTTTATGCTTTATCACCTGGTTTCTTAGCGTTCTTTCCACTTCCCTACCTGCCCCTATCTGGAGATCCATCCAAATGAAAACCCCAGGGAGATCTATCTCCCTTCAGTTTGGGGTCACTGCATTTTCCTTATCTTGTCTCCACACTCACACCCCCTTGGAGGTCCCCCTGCATGTCCCTGCAGATAGCCATCAGTCAGCTGGTAGGGGAGAGCTGGGAAGACTGACATAGAGCCCATCCTCCTGAAATGTGGCATCTGCGTGACAGGCAAGCTCCCAAACTTTGAAGCTGCTTTCCTTTCTCTCCTTCCAAGTAAATCTGCACCTTTCTCTCATTTAAATAAATGAAGTCCTTTCAAACTGATGAGGACAGCTGGAAGAGCATAGTTTTGATAATGGCTCAAGGCTCGTGTGTTGGATCTGGTAGTTTCTTTTGGTAGTTATTATCATATGAAGTGAATTACTGTTTTCCAACTTTTTAATCTCAAATGTGTTTATACCTATAGAAAAGCTAAAGGAATAACACAGTGATCCTGTGTGTGTGTGTGTGTGTGTGTATTCATATCCAGTATTGCAGATTTACCAGATATGAACGTTTTGTCATGTTTCTCTCTCTCTGCAACCTTTTTATTAACCTGAACCACATGAAAATAAGTTTTAGACATCATGATCTTTCTAAGAAGATGGATGTTTTTCTATTTAACCATAATATTATTAGTTAAGGCAATTAACTAAATCAATTAAAGAAATCAAATAGATCTGTGATGTCAACTATAAGATGTCCATATTCAAATTTACCCAGTTGTCCCCAAAATGTCTTATTTTTAAGATGCTTATGCACTAGAATTTTAGAAAAACATTTATGCAGAGAATTACTCCTCTCCCCCCAATTTGATTTTGCTACACTTAACAAATAGAGAGGAGTTTGTATATTCATGTGTAATTTAAATGGTGCACAAAATTGATTTGAAATGACTGCATTCGTGTGTGTGTGTGATTGTGGTGGTGTGTTCACTTAAAATCAAGCAAAATTGGGTTCTTGTTTCTTAGTAGATTGCGGAAAGGCATGTACCTGTTCCTGGCTTATGTTTTCTGATGTTCCTAAATTACCATATATTATTATATTACTTGAGGTGAGATTTATTTTTTAAATGAAGGAGGACATATGAATAGTCTTTACACGTTAATTTGGTTAGAATTACTGGCTTAGAGAGAACTTATCATTAGGGGATGGATGATTTTAATTATACTTAAAATCTTAATGATGAAGTTTAACTATATCCTGCACTTAAATAGAATAATGTATAAAATATTTGTAAAAGTACTTAGTATTTTGTAAATACTAATTACTTGCTAGTTGTAATTCCTTTTTATTTTATTTATAAGATTTTATTTATTTATTTATTTATCGATTTATGTATTTATTTATTTATTTGAGAGAGAGAGCTGGGAGAAGAGGGTAGCAGGAGTGAATGTTAAGCAGTTTCTATGCCCAATGCAGAGCCTGACACAGGGCTTGATCCCCCGACCCAGAGATCATAACCTGAACTGAAATCAAGAGTCAGATGCGAACCAACTAAGCCACACAGGCGCCCTTAATTGTGATTTTTACAATAGTGTTTTGTAAGCACCTAGATGCCGAGGATTAAAAGTGACTCTTTACACAGGAGAATATCTCCTTATTAAGGCTGATTAATAAGAGCATGTAGTGGTGTCCTTATCTGACCAGATAATAGGATTCAGTTGTACAGATTTCCTTTGTGCTTCAAAAGTTCACTAATGTTTGACATTTTTATCATTGTTATTATTTTTCCTTCATTATACTATTTAAGTCATAAAATTTCATGTGGTTACTTCCTTTCTGATATTCTCTGCACTTAAAAATATACAGTAGGCCATATTATTTGGACTTGACATAGAAAATTGTCTAAACATATATGAAATTTTACATAAACAAGCCCCAAAGTAATGCCTTAGCAAGAGAAAGACATATAATAAAAATTAATTTCTTTACATTCTTTGTTAGTCAAGCTAAGCTTCTGTGACTTCTCCTGTGTATCGTGTAAATTTTTTACCAAATAGGTAAAAAGAGAAGCTGTTACATAAGTCTTTGCCAAAACACAAATATGCCATGTGGGAGTAAATTTTATCACAAAAAGAAGTATGGCATGTATGTCTCCTGACTTCAGTGTCCTAGGTAGGAATGAAGGACTTAGTGCTGTAGGTGGTATTTTCATCTCTTCTTCTTGCTGAGGATTGAGACTTCAGAAGAGAAAAGAAGACCACAGGACATAATAAAACCTGGATACCCAGATATTGTCAAGAACAAGATTAGATTTTTTTCTGGACTATGACTTGTGATCACATAGGGATATTGGTAGACACTGGAATGGGTATTTCAAAGACTGAAAAGAATGTTTTTTTTTTGGTTGAGACTAGATTACCTATTTAAAAGGGATTTAGATATAATCTAAGGAAGGATAAGTACTGTGTAAATGCAATGCATGTGATCCAAGAAATGGATGAAAGACAAGGCACATGACACTTACAGGAGGATAATAGTAGGTAGCTGTCATGTAATGGGGAAATTTGAAATTGAAGACAAAAGATCTGAATGTGAACCCCTTTTCTTCTGCATAATGCTTTTCCGAATTTGTGAACATGTTTTCTTTGTGCCAAAATCCTATAATTATCAATCTAAATTTGCTATGGAGTCTTTGTTTTGAATAAAATGTTTGGGGGAACCTATTCATTTCCGTTTGGCTCTCAGAGATCGAGTATGATATACATTTATGCATCACCTATGATACCTGCGATGATTCCATAAATGGTAGAGCTTAACCTGACACAAGAAGAAAAATCTAGATTTTTCCAGACATGAAACACCTCGCAGAGTTACTGAAATTTACTGTGTGTTGAATAAATGTTAGTTCTTCTGGACTTCATTTACACTGGCTGGCCTGATCAAGTTCTGCCTCATTTAGACCTTAAAGTGTTTTCTTATGATGACATTAGAAGTGTGTGTCTTTCTGCTTCCATTTCTCCAGGACGTCTGATAGCTGGGTTTCTTCAAGGGGTTATTCACTCACATTTCAGCTCACACCATCCCTGCACGTTCATTGAAATTGCTCCTGCAAGGGTATCATATTGTGTCTGTGTTGCTGGGTACTCGTGCAAGTGCCACAGATTCAGCCAGAAGGGACCGTGGAGATCATCTCATTTTGCTGCCTTATTGTATAGACGGCAAAACAGACCCAGATAAGTTGAGATCTAAGATGGCACAGCTAGTAAGTGGTAGCAAGGAGCTCTGAGAATCCAGCTCTCTAACTCCAGGTTCAAGAATCTCTTTTCATAAATCCACTGGACTTTCCTCTAGCTGCTGTCTCATCCGTATTCTTTCCATAAAATCCTCTCTGTATTGCTGTCTTGTCTCCTGTTGTCATTCACTTCTCCCGCCCACTGCAAGGGATCGTCTGCTTCCATCACTTTACTGCAGCTGGCTTCAAGTCTCTGTCAATCCAATTGACCAATGCAATGCTTTTAGTTTTTTAAGAGAACTTATTATAGTTTACCTACTGTTTTACTTGTCACTGTTGGCCATTTCTTCTTTATCAAACCTCTGGCTCCCCACTCCCAGGTCCCGCAATAGACTGATCTGTAGCCTACCTCCTTTGTCTGCTCCTATAAGATTGTGCCCTGTTGCTACTCGCACTCTGCATACCCCCTCCATGTGGCCTCCTCCACTCCCATGGCTTCAGCTACCACATTTTTATGGATGACTTTCCAAAAGATGTCTCCAAAATGCAGGAGGAGGGAACTTTCAGGGGCTGATGGAAATATTCTGTATCTTGATTATGGTGGTGGTTGCACAACTGTATGCATTTATTAATACCCAATGTAAAATTAGTGAATTTTGATATGTGAATTACCTCTTGTTGGAACTGATTTTAAAAATGGTATCTATGACTTACACCTTCCACTGATATTCAGACCTATACACACAGCTGCCTGCTGGATAGATTCACTCACATGTTTCCATACACTTTAAACTCAGTGGGATCAAAACTGAACTCATCATCCTTTCTCCGAACCTGCTTCTTTTTTCACATTCTCTATTTCACTTGTGAAGCCACTGATTTTCTTGTCGCCCTTTTCCCCACACCCAGTTGGTCATCAAGTGATCTCTATTTCAGCTCATATATATTTCTTAAATCAATCCCCTCCTCTCCATCCCCTTACCACATTTGTAATTCAATCTCTGATCATCTTTCACTAAACTACTGAAGCAGCCTCCTAATTGTTCCCTTGGACTTTAGTCTTATCATCTTCAAATCCATCTCCACAAAGCTGCCAGAACAGTCCATCTAAAACACAAATCTGAATAGCATGTCCCTCCCTATTTGAAACACTTTACGTCTCTACCTCCATCCTTATAGGATAGTATAATATCCTTCTGTTGTGAAATATAATGTGAGGCAGTGTGTCTCACACTGCCTCTGTGTCTCACTAAGACTGCACTGTCTCCTCTACCCAGATAATCTCCCTCCTCCCAATAACCCTCCACCTTCCAAAAGGCTGTCCAACTTAGCCTTTCTTTGGAGGTCACCTACTCTAGAAGTCCTCCTATGACCCTGACTTCCCACCACAAACATCTCTCTTTCCCTTGAATGCCCTCTGTGTACAATATGTCATAAATATACAAAAATTGTCACATTGCTTTATAGTAGTTATACCTCTTGACATTTCTCTTCCAATGAATCCCTCAGGGTAAGAATTTACTCAATCTCATATTTCTAATACCTATGACAGTGCCAGGCCTACGGTAGGCAGATGCCTCTGTGGATGCGTTTCCTGGACCTGTATCTGGTTGGTGGCTCTCCCAGAGCCTTTTCCCATACATGGTAGTATGGCAGGATAACTGGCCATTTGGTCTTTCTTCATGCACGAGCCACCTGGTACAGTGACAGAAATCTAGAAGGTGTTGGATAAATGTGCATTCTTGTCCTGAGTGTGTTAACTATAGGATCACTAGCTACACTGTCTTACCCCATTTGGACTCAGGATGTTCCAATCGCCATTGATGTTGCATCAGTTTCTGGTTATTATCCTACTCTCCTTCAAGGCCTGCTTTCTCAAAAAAGTTGTAGTTGGTCTCACCAAGGTGGCCAGTGGTCTCTGGGTTCCAAAGAAAGCCTTTCCATCTCCATCATCCCTGTAGTGTGATGCAGAACAGAAGGCTCTTTCCTCAACATGCACCTCAGACTTCATTGCGTTTCTCTCTAGTTTTCTTCCTACTGTGGCCTATGGAGGTCTTTCCTCCCATGCTGCTTCTAAAAGTGCAGAGATTCTTTGAGGCTCATCCTTGGCCCTCTTTTTCTTCTCTGTCTACTCTCTCAGGAGGCATCTCACTTATTCATGTGGCTGTAACTCTGTGCTATGAATTCCCAAATTTCTATTCAGAACCTAGACCTCCTCTTAGTTTCAGATTACTGTGTGCTACTGGCAGCTTGACTTTTCCATTTTGAATCTCTTTTAGATGTTTGAAGTGTAATGAGTACAGTCTAAAGTCTTGGTTCTCTCTCCTAAAACCTATTCATTTTCCAGACTTCATTGTTTTAGTAAAGGGAACCACCCTACACCCAATTACTCAAGCAAGAAATTAGGGAGTCATTCCTGATTCCTCCCTTTTTCTCATTCCCCACATCTAATCTATTAATAAGTACTGGCTCTCTTGACTCTGCCTTTAACAAGTATCCCGTCTATGTCTTTCCGTCTCCAAAGCCATCCTCATGGTCTGGGCTGCGATCCTCGTCTGGATGCTGCAGTAGTCTCCTATTGGATCCCTGTCCATCTTCTGCCTGCTTCCAGTCCATTTCTCGTGCTGCATTGTCCAGCTGACATGTGAATTACATGGAGTCACTTAACATTCTTCAGAGACTTCCCCATGTCACTCAAATATAAGCCTAGGCCCCCCACCTTTCCAGTTTATGAAGCTACCCCCAATCTGGCTGTAGCTGCCTGCCCTCACCTTGCTGGGTGGCTTCTCCTCACACAATGTGCCTGGCCTCCTGGCCTCCTGAGTGGGGGTTTGCTTCCAAAGCTTCGCATGAACTGCTGGATTATCTGGGCTCCTCTTCCCAGTCAACCTGTCTGCACCTTTCTCATCAGTCAGATGGGCCTCCCCACAAAATTTTACCAAAGTTAGTCTCTTCCTTAGGATCTCCTTTTAAAATAATATTTTTTTTACTTGTTTATTTCCCAACATGCTTGTCATAAAGTCTCAATCAGTATCAGTTGAATAAATGGTAGAATAGTATATACTCGGTCTCTGGATGTATATGCATGTATATCTAGTAACTGATATGTAGAGATGTAAAGCTTACCCAAAAGTTCTTTCATGCTTTAAAATCAGGTTTGATTTAAAAAATTAAAATAAGCTAAAAGGCCTGAAGTTTCTAACAGTTGGACAATCATTTTCAATGTGAAGGTCTGTTGTAAATTTCTTGAAGTCAGCATTATATATATATATGTATATATACATATCATTGAAGTTTGATTTGCCAACATGTAGTATAACATAACACCCAGTGCCTGTTGCGTTAAGTGCCTTCCTCAGTGTCTGTCACCCAGACATTCCATCCCCCCACCCACCTCCTCTTCCACTTCCCCTTGTTCGTTTCCCAGAGTTAGGAGCCTCTCATGTTTTGTCACCCTCTCTAATTTTTCCCAGTCATTTTCTCTCCTTCCCCCTTTAATCCCTTTCACTATTTCTTATATTCCCCATATGAGTGAAACCATATGATGATTGTCCTTCTCTGATTGACTTACTTGAAGTCAATATTCTTTCTTTATGGTTTGTATCCTGAAAATGGCATTGTACATGGTGGTAATTCAGAATCCATTCAAGTTCCACAGTTCTCTTTTATTTTGTTTTATGCGATTAAAATTCCCACATAAGGATGGATTTTAAGTTTTTATATTTCAAATTGCCAATTCTAAGTTTTGCTAAGTTAGAAGAGCAAAAATTAGGTAAGCTTCTAGGTAAATAATATTTTAATATTTTAAAATAATAAGTAGACAATTTACATGACCAAATACATTTTTAAGATTCAAGATGTTCTCGATTTAGAGTGAGCTGCTTTGCCACGTTCAGATTTATTGTTGTTGTGTTCAATATTTGTTTGGCAGCTAGAGTGTGCTAGTACAGGGAGTTAATGACCTCTGGCAAAAATATCAGGGTGTGGGTCATGGAAGCACCTGCCTCACATCCACTCTTTGTCCCTAGTGCCATGCTTACCTAGCATTGACATTAAACACATTAAACTTGCCTCCACTACCATCCCTACATTTTTTGTACTTATTTCCAGTTCTGGATTTTTTTTTTTGCTGATGTGCTCCATATGGCTCCAATGTCTTTTTAGAACATACGAAATTCAGAAATAGGAGTGTTTTTGTATACAACCATGAATCTTGAATTGCACATCATATTAGTTCTTGGAGTACTGAGCCAAAAGAGCATAGAGTCATCCCATGTAGCAGCAGAAGTCTGTTTAGGGGGAGCATTTTACATTTCGGTTTATATGGTGTTCAGGTGGAAATTAGCAAATATTCAAGATGACTTTGAATGATGAAAGAAAATCAAGAGCTGCATTCTGGATCTCTTATTACAGTAATGCTTCACTCACCTATAGAGATGGGGTTTTCTATTAGATGTACTTTATCTTCCTAGAAATTTCCCTACAAATTGTCAAGTACTTTTAAAAAGCTTAAATAGCCATATCCTTATTTATACTTTTTGTTTTCACCTTTCCACATTTTTTTGTTGAAGTTTCTATCCTTAATCTGCCCTTCTCGTCCCCCACCCTCATTTCCTATTACTTATTTTCTATTAGTTATTACCCCCAGACAGACGACTAAAATATCAAATTTCAAATGTCGACCTTCTTCTGTGGCCCAGTCTTGGATTTTCAGCTACCTGTTTGACATTATCAATAATGCCTTCTGCTAGCCCTTTGACCAGATCAAATCATAATTTCTTCTTCCCCCAGTTTTCAACAGTGTTCAGCTTTCTTCTAGTTACTCTTATATGAAACTTTGCTTGTATGTCCCACTCTTCTCTACTAACCTTTTGGATCGACCACTCTCAAGCTACTGTATTGTGTCTGCTGTTTGCATCTCTTGTATTCTTTGTCCAGGTCATGCCTGTCCTTGCACACTGACTGCTCCCTTTCACACTATGCCTATCATAAAAGAAGTCTTGACCATTTTATTTATTTATTATTATTTTTAAAGATTTTACTTATTTATTCATGAGAGAGAGAGAGAGAGAAGTAGAGGGAGAAGCAGGCTCCATGCAGGGACCCTGATGTGGGACTTGATCCCGGGACTCCAGGATCACACCCTGGGCTGAAGGCGGTGCTAAACCACTGAGCCACCCGGGCTGTCCAAGTTTCAACCATTTTAGAAGTCCAAGTTCACACAAATCACATTCTCTGGTCACAATACAAACACATTATACAAGAAAAAAATTATCTTTTTAAAAATCTCCATAAATGTAAAAATTAAAAACACACATGGAACAAAGAGGGCATAAAAAGCGAAGTTAAAAGAATCTATAATGGAAAGAAAACTATCTAACAAAAACTGTGAGATGGAAACAAAGCAAGACTTAGAGAAAACATGGCTATAACATAAGAATACATATTAGAAAATTAAAAAGGTATGCATTCCATAAGCCAAACATCCAACTTCAGAGATTGGAAACAGAACAAGAAAACAAGCCCATGATAAAACCGAAGAGAGGAAAATAATAAAGCAAAGAACAAAGGTAATGAAATGGAAAATTGACAACAAGGAGGCCAACCAAGTAAAAAACTAGTTCTATGACAAGACTAACAAAATTTATAAACTTCTGGTGAAATTAATCAAGTTAGAAAAGTAACAATAGATAATATTAATAATGAAAAGGGAGCCGTAACATCATATGTGCAGAAGTTTAAAAGATAGTAGGAGAGCCACTACATATACCACAATGACTGAAATAAAAATGAATGCAGAAATTCTTACTTTGCAAGCACAGAGAGCAATTGGAACTCTCTTGCTTTACTGGTGGCAGTGTAATTTGGTACAGGTGCTTTAAAAATACTGCTGGATAGTATATACCAAAGTTGAATACTAGCCAACTCTATGACTCACAAATTCTACTCTAAAGTCTGTATCTAAGAGATATAAGTGTGAATATTTACCACAGGTTATGAACAGGGATATTTATAGTGGATTGTACACATAAGGTTCAAGCTAGAGTTAATCAAAATGTCTGTGAATATAAAATGAATAAATACATTCATACTATGGTATGAACTCATTCCATTCACACAGTGGAATACTACACAGCAACAGAGGAGAATGAACTACTGCTATATAACAATATCAGTGATTCATATACACAATGTTGAAAAAAAGGAACCAGGCACATACTACTAGTACATGACTCCATTATTATAAAGTATAAGAATAGGCAACACTAATCTGCGGTGATCAAAGTCAGAACAGTTAGCTCTAGGATGGTATGAAGTGGAAAAGGGCAAAAGGGATTCTTTTGGGTCCTAGAAATGTTCCATATCTTGATCTATGTGGTGATTAGAGTGTTACATATGTATGTAAAATTTCACCCAGCAATTCACTTAAGTTTATAGCAGTTTAGTATAGGCTATTTCTCAACTTTAAATTTTATTTAAAAAAATCCAAAATGCACAAGATAAAAAAATAGGAGACTATTATGAATAATTTTATACTGATAGCTGGATAAATTTGATTATATAGAAATGGTCTTAGAATAGTATGTTACCAAAGCTGGCTCAAGATAAAAAATAAAAAAGTAGAATGATTCCATAAACATTAAAGAGTTTAATAAGTTGTCAAAAACCTTCCCACAAAGAAAATACCAGAGCATATACATAATTCCAAAGCTGTGCCAGAAAATACAAAAAGAAGAGACACTCCATTTAATAAGTCCAGTATAATCTCCATATTAAAACCAGACAAAGATAGTAAAAGAAAAATTTAGACTATTTTATATTTTAAAAATTTAAAGGACATACTAACAAACTAGATTCACTATGTTAAAAGATTTTATACTATATTAAAATGATTTTATCACAAGAATGCAAGGTAGGCTCAATCTCAAGAAATTGAATTTACCACGTTAGCACTTTAAAGGAGGCATATTAGATGTTTATCTCAATAATTGCAGAAAAATTTAAATTCAACATATTTTCATGATTAAAAAACACAGGCAGGAATTTCCTTACCCTAATAAAGAGTATTTAAAATGTTATTTTTAGCAAGGATAATAGTTAGTGGAGAAGTTTCAATGCTATTACTAGTTAGTAGTAAAATAACTACTAGAGTCTGTTCATTAACCTAGCCAACAACGTAAGATAAAATAAAAATGACTTTAAGTAAGTATAAAAAAATAGCACTAAAATTGAAGAGAAGCGAATCAAATTGTCATTTGAAGGTCTTATACTTGTATGTAAAACAATACTGAAAGAATCTAAAAAAAATATTATAACAAAAAAAAAACTTTAGTAAATTTGTTAGGTACCAAATCAACTCATATAAGTGAATTCGATTTTTATTCACCAGCAAAAAGGTGAAAAAAATACAAGTTGTAAAATCATATGATTTATAATAGACACAAAAATTAGATTACTTAGAAATAAATCCTATATGGTGTTCAAGATATTTATGGAGAAAATGGTAAAACATAATTGGAAGATATTTTTAAAGACCTAAATAATGATCATGTATAACTCATTCATGGGTAAGAAGACTCAATACTGTAAACTTAACAAATATCCTTAATTTGACCTATAAATTAGAGGTACTCCATTGGAAACTTCAACAGGTTTTTAAATGTATTTTTAATGTTTTTACTTATTGGACTTGGACAAGCTGATTCAAAGATATTATATATAGAAGAATGAAAGGTGAAGAATAGTAAAGATTCTCTTGAAGGAAAAGAACAAGCAGGGGAGGATTTGTCCTACTATGCAGGTGATTTATAATAAATGTGCAGCAATTAGGATGATGTGGGATTAGTCCACAGAACAAAATAAAGGTTCTCCAAGAGCTATCAGACAAATAAAAACTCAACATAGATTGTAGCTATCTTTGTACATAAGTAAGAATACATGGAGTATTCTATTCATTATCCATTTGGAAAAAAATAAAAATAGAATGCTCACGAGTAAAATGTGTGAAAGACAAAACTGTAAATCTTTTAGAAAAATATATAAAGAATATTTTTATGACCTTAGGTTGGGGATGATTTCTCAAATAATGCTCAGAGAGTATAAATCACAAATAAAATATCACAAATGATAGGTTAATCTACTTTAAAAATAATAATTTGTTTACCAAAAGTTACTATAAAGTGAGCAAAAATGAAAGCTATATTTGATAAAACATTTATAACACATATAGCTGGGTAAATTATTAGTTTCCTAAATATATAGAAAATGACCATAAATCAATAAGAAAACACAAACCAACAAATTAGAATATGAGAAAGTAACATGAAGCAAATTCACAAATAGGAAACATGAAAGCTCAGTAAACGTGAAAATATTTATCCTTACTAATAATGTGGGAAATGCAAAATCAGACAGAGAGTAATGGGTTGTCCGGAAAGAACACACAGGAAGCTAAGTTGCTTAATCATTATTCTTGATGTATTATTTATGGTATAAATTCTCTTTGTAAGCATTTAATATTTAACATAAAAAGCAAAAATAATCAGAGCCCTAAGTATATAGTCAGTATCACTTACCATAAATAAAAGATATCAAACTAATACAATTAATACCAAATCATGTTTTAAAAATTCTAGATATAGACTTGTACCTACAAAAAGCTGTTTTTTCATTGTTGCCAGAAAATTTATCAACTGTTGTAGAGATATTAAAGACCTATTAGCATCTCAGTGAGACTTTTTTCCTTTGTGTATTCAGAAAGAACAGTATCCGTACTTTCCAGTTAAGGTGGTACATATCTCACACTTTGGAGAACATTAGCCTATGGCATTAACTTTTTATTTCTCACTTGGTACTTCAACTTAAGATAACAGATTTATTAATTTCCTGCTATGTGCAAGACATTAGGCAATCAGGTTTGTAAAGAGGATGAGCATTATACAAGTATGGGCTTTTGAATACACAACTTTCTCCCCTATATGGCTCCCTGAGGGTGTAGAGTTTACTAGGGAAAGATTATTGTAGAAAAATAAGTATATTATAAATTAGAATGGAATGTGTGCCATAATAGAAGTACTAGTGAACTGCTAAAGTAGTTCAGAAGAGGTAGCAGATGAGGCAGGAGTTAGCTTTACAGATATCTGTGTAATGAGCAAACAAATTGGAAGAACTTCTAAAGCAAAAGTCCTGAGGCAGCAGCGTGCCTAGCTGGCTTAAGGAATAGCAAGGGGCCGGCGTGGCAGGGGCCCAGAGAGCTGGAGAGGGTGGAGGCACGGCTTGGCTTGGTATCCTCCATGTTTCTCAGTAGAGTTCCTTACACATGAGAGGTTCCTAGTAAACACTTGTAAATAGTTGAAACCTGGTGATTAAAACAAAGGACAAAAAGAAACAAAGAAGGAAACATTTTTCTGAGGACTAAATGGTGATACAGTTTCTTCCAACCACACATAAATAGAACATAAGACTCCTCATAAGCATGTAACATTCTATGCAATTCATTTCCTAAAGAGATTGAATGGCAGGTGAAATCCTGTAAGAAATCCCCATATCAAGACAAATGATTTATTTTGTTGAATTAAACATTGTATGACACAAGCCAGTCTTCAGTTGAGTCTGAAGATTTTTTTGTTATTCTGAGCCTGACACTCTAGGTATAGGGATTTTAAACATATGTCACATAACATAGAAGAAAATATTGTGCTTAGGGAAAAAAAGATGAGTACAAATAACAGTTGACAGAACCATCTGTGTCATCTAACTTGTCCTTCCTCAGCTTCAGTTCGTTCATTGCTAGCATGGGCATAATCCATACTTTGCCTACTTTGTAGGGTTATTGTGAAGAGCAAATGGTATATGTATATACGGAAGTCCTCAGCAAACATGAAGCACCCAACAAAAACAAATATTGTATATGGTGCATCTTTTATATAATATCTAGGCATAAGTCTACATATATGCCTATGTATGTATGCACACATTCCTATAATTTATATATGAAATGTTTTCAATTTAGTTATTTTGTATTCTAGAATAATTTCATCTAATGCTATCTATGGATTATTTGGTCAAAATGCATCAAAATAAGTTATCACACTTCCACAAAGTTGGTGAAATAGAAAAGCATAATAAAATATTAAAACAGACCTACAAACAATGAAAACCAAAGAATAAACAGTGTAAAGACTAGAGATTAAAATATTACTTTATTTGCTTGGGATCAGAGATCGTGTCAGATAACAGTACGTATAAAGAGTAGAAAAAACATGTAAATAGGTGAGTTTGTAGATAAAACAATTATAAGTAAGAGATGGAAATTTTTCTATAGTACTATTGGGTTGAAACATCATGGAGAACAACAGAACAAAAGAAGTATTGGGGAAATAACATATGAGAAAACTAAAAATTGTAAATGAAAGGCATATTAAGTGAATCCCAAAATGAGACAGTTTTTCCCCTAAGCTCAAGAAGCAAGTGAATAGTTTGAAAAGCAGTTAATTTTAAAAAGCTATTATTTGTTTGCCTAAAACCCACTGGCAATGTTCTCTAGGGATCAAATATATTTACATTCTGCAGAAAGGAAAATGGTGAAAATTTTGTGGGGTGTTTTTTTTGGACAGGATTTGTAATTTAGATGCATAACTCCTTATTTTTAGGATAGAATGCTATATTTAAAAATCATTAATAAGTAAGTGGTTGAGAGAGATTTCAAAGCACACATGCGCCATGATTTAGAAACCAAAACAGCTCTCATAAACCTCATTTGACAAAGTCTGATGTTAATATTTTCATCTTAAGATAAGTCTCAGGATTATCTCGGGTATTTTATAAGTTTGGCTAACAGTACAGCAAAAGGAGCTGTGATAAAATTTCTTGATAAATACATGTCCAGAAATATAGAATTTAATTATGAACAGGGACCACATATTTAACAAAGATCATTCTTAAAAAAAAAAAAAAAAAAAAAGCCAGGAGTGGAACAGGAAGGGTAGACAGGAGGCAGAATGAAATGAATAAATGAGGTAGCTGGCAGGAAGCCCTCTAAGCTTAATGTCTAGACCTACTGGGATTGGAAAATTGACATCATTTTGGTGGAAGACATCTCCTTTCAGCGAAATGAGTCTGGATCGATATCATTTTGTTATACCAAATTTAAATAATTTGAAAACAGACATTCCATACCAGGCATGGGACATTATTTGGATCAGTTTGTGTCTAGTACATGCATTCATTCTGCTGTTACTGAGTTTCAAACCTGTGACAGGCATCGTATGTAGGCACTGGGTACACAGTGACATACAGATGAGTATTTTCTGCCTCTCTTGGCAAAGAATTAAACCTCCAGAAAGCAAGTATACCCTCAAATAGTGAATCATATACATATTAAGATGGCGAGCAGTTGGCAGGATTAGAAATAGGAATATTCTCAAAGGTCTAGTAAGAATATTCAACAATAAAATTCTAAAATGTCTTTTAAAATAATGACTGATTTATCACCTGGACCGTAAGGAACATCTAAAAAAATTACAGTGCTTGCCTTGCACAGATTCTATTAAAAATGGTTGGATTTGATATTGTGATCCTTTTCCTAGCACTTTCCCCTCATATTCTTTATTGTGGAGCCTTGTTCTCATGGAGCAGAAGTCCTGTTTAGAAGGGGCCCCCATATTTTCTCAGGTTATATTCTTGGACATTTTTTATATGGGAAGTCTGTAGCTTTGTAAAATATATTATCAATAAGGATTATGCAGAGCTTTTTAAAGTCTACCATTTAATCTTTCTGGGATAATCTGAAGGGGGCCTGGAAGAAGGTCTTATGTGGTTGTGTGATGCAGAATGTAGGCATGTTTGGTGGCGACAATCTGGTTCCCTCTAATAAATTTTTCTGAAAACACCTACTCTTGGGTATACTTATAAAAAGCCCAAATCAATTCATTTCTGTATAGTTCATGCACTCCTTCACAAATAACCACTGTCAGGCAGTGCACTGGGTACTGGAGCTCAAGGAGAAATAAGACATTGTTCCTTAAGTGACAGGAAGCCTTGGAATATAATGTGCATAGATGTTTTGAATCTGACACAGTAGATTCCATGCTGAAAGAATACACTGGGAAGTGAGGATCCACAAAGACAGTAGGAACTAGCAGTGGAGAGGTGGCGCTATAGAGGTGATCCTGTGGTCCAGTGCAAAGAGGAGCCACAGCAAAGTTTGAGGCACAGTGAAGAGCCAACTGGGCAATAGTTAGCAATTCCTTCGTGTCAATGTGCTACCCCACCATAAAGGTGTGGCTCTATTCATGGCAGTCCAGAGTTTGAGGCTTGCTATGTTGGTCATTTTCTGTGCATTCCAGGCAAAGATGCTTCATCTCTGCAGTCTTCACTCTCATTGTCCATGATGAAGAAATTTTTTATTTTAAAGATCTTATTTATTTATTCATGAGAGACACACACAGAGAGAGGCAGAGACATAGGCAGAGGGAGGAGAAGCAGGCTCCATGCAGGGAGCCCGATATGGGACTTGATCCCAGGACTCGAGGATCACGCTCTGAGCCGAAAGGCTGTCACTCAACCACTGAGCCACTCAGACGTCCCTGTGATGAAGAAATTGAGATAGATGACCTCACCCATTCCTTTCAGTTCTAGAACTGCAACCCTGTGCGAGCTCATACTAGTACCTTTGAAGATGTAAAAAATATGGGGACATTGGATTCTTTTATATTACGATGCTTTTTGGAATGACGTATGAGAAAGAGTTTTATAAATCCTGATAAATTTAATTAAAACAAGGGGTTGAGGGATCCCTGGGTGGCGCAGCAGTTTAGCGCCTGCCTTTGGCCCAGGGCGCGATCCTGGAGACCCAGGATCGAATCCCACGTCGGGCTCCCGGTGCATGGAGCCCGCTTCTCCCTCTGCCCGTGTCTCTGCCTCTCTCTCTGTGTGTGTGTGTGTGTGTGTGTAACTATCATAAATAAATTTAAAAAATTAAAAAAAAAAACTTTAAAAAAAAACAAGGGGTTGAAAGAACCTGGCTGCCACTTTTGCATGTATGTATGTTGTAACTCGCACAACAGGATTTAGAATAGGTGAAGTCAAGGAAATGCACCTCTATCCTAAAACAAAACAAAACAAAACAAAAAATCCTTAGTGCTGAAGAGTACCAAAAACGAGAATAATAAGTAAACACCTACAGTGTGGTATGTGGGTGTAATTGCCAGCATACTTTATGGAGCAGGTGGGGTTTCAGAAGCAATTTGAAGGAGAAGAGAAAGGTGGTCTGACATGCCTCAGTAGGAAAGCTGCTCAAGTGGAAGGGATGGGTGAGAGAAGACAGAATGTAAAATGAAAACAGGGAGAAAGAACCAGAAAAACAAAGGAAAAGAAAAAGAACAGCTGAGAGAAGGAGGACAGGAGGTAAGATACCTCAATGGAAATAAGAGCAATAAAGGACAAGGTAATTTGGGTACACCCAGGGTAACTAAAATGACCTAAACAAGACAGAGACATTCTGTAGAGAAGGTACAGAACTACCAGAATAGGAGATATTCCTTTGACGGAAGAACTAGAAGGATAGATTATGGAAATGTAAACAAAGGAGAAGAACCAGGACTCCACAGGAGCCTTCATCTGAAAGGAAATGGGAAGAAGCAAAGATTTTTATTTGGCAGTGGACCAGTATGACTCATTCACACATTATTGTGTGGAAATAATGGTGTCGTATGTTGCGGTGAACACAAGATGGGTAAGACGGATCCTCCACCTACCCTTGAAGAGCTTACAGTTGAAATGATTGAAAATAATTTCAGTTGAAAATTACTGAAAAATACTGAAATAATTCGGATACAGTGTGTACTGAATTCTAAGAGAATCAAAAAGAAATTTTTATGATTTACTATTAGATAAAGCTCCTCTCTGTGTTATCCTTTTGATATTTACGCCAAGTCTCGAGTAAATGGTACTAGTATTCATTAAGTATTAACAAACCTGTCTACATTCTCAACTTGCCTTTAGGGCAGAAGTTATGTACTTAAGAAAATGTTTCTTAATGGATTCTGAAATATTTTTTCCTCCCTCCCAAAACTTCCTCCAGGTCTCTGGTAGGATTGTAAATCATATTACTAACCTCCAACATTGGGTTGCTGTGGGCATATGATGCACTTTGATGGTATTACAACATAGGAACTTAACATTGCTACTTCGTCTCTCCAACTGCTGTCACTGATAACCACCAGCCAGCTCCTCATTCTGACAACAGTGAGACAGAAAGAAGGGTTCAGATTTTTAAACTGAAATCAATCAGTATATGGTTGGAATAATTGATGGGGGAAAATAGACCATAATTTGACATAAGGCAAAAATGTCACCTTCTTCCTTTCCTCCTCCAATTTTTGTTGAAAAAAACTGATTACTTCAACTCTTGTTCCCCATTCCCAATTTCTAGCTCTCTGAATGATACGAATGCTTACAAACAGTCAGTATAGGAAGTTAACCCAAATCTACTATGAATCATAAATCCCTCCAACCTGGGAACTAACAAAATATTATAACCAGTGGTAACTAGAAGCAAATTCCTCTCCTAACCCAAAAAGAATTAACACCTGTTTCCGGTGATTTTTTTTTTTAAACGTTTACTACAGCATCTGTTTAGTCTGTGTTGTTCAGCCTCTTCTAAGTCACTGATTTCTGGTGTTGTGTAGGGTGGTAGAGAAGTTTTCAGACAGAAATAGTCAAGACATAGGTTGCACATTAAAAATGAAGATGCTGGATGTGGGATGCCTCATTAGATCGTCCATTGGAGAGTCAGTAAATGAAATGTATTGACTGCCCACTTTATGGACAACACTATAGGAGATTGATTCAGGTACACTTGCTATGGCATAGAATAAACAGCAGCTGAACACCTACTGTTAAATGAGATCATCTAGATGAAGATCTCTTACCCAGAGGGGCTCAGTGGCCTGTGTAGTGGAGGAAATAAGCTGGGTTCCTTGAAAGAGCTTCCAAATTCTAAATCAGGACAAATCAGAGGACTGGAGACAAATAACCCTAAGAAAGCAGCTCTCTCCATGGCAAACCTAGGCTTAAAGTCATGGTATTTACTTCATTTTTGACGCTGGGTTTTGTTTTTTAGTGAGTACTAGCCAAAATTTGTTTTTTAAATCTCAATTATTGCGACACACCTGGGTGATTCAGCAGTTGAGTGTCTGCCTTCAGTTTAGAGCATGATCCCGGGATCGGGAATCAAGTCCTGCATCGGGCTCTATGCAAGGAGCCTGCTTCTCCCTCTACCTATGTCTGTCTGTCTGTCTGTCTGTCTCTCTCTCTCTCTCTGTCTTTCATGAATAAATAAATCTTCAAAAAAATAAATCTCAATTGTTTTCTAGTTTTTAGCTATTGATGATTCTTTTGAAAATAAACTACTGTAAATGCTATTTATATATAATGCTTAAAAAGAACCCAAGAAAAGTGAGGAAAAAAATGGCTGGACTTTTTTTTACCCCCTGATTTAAAAATTAATGGTAGCTGAAATTTATGTCTTTATGGAGTTTTGGGCTTATTTGTAAAAAACTAAATATGTTTAAATAAATACTGTTTTCTTTTCAGATTCTACAAGGGTCTATGCAGAGTTTGTCTAAAATGAAAAGAAAAAATTGCAACTTAGTCATTTCAAACAAAAATCTTTCTCTTACTAGATTTTTGTCTGTCTCTTCTTTTTTCCTGCCCAGTCAGTTGGCCAGAGCAATCTTATTTAGCCCTGCTTCTGTTTCAAACTGCCTTCCTCATTCCACCAAATGCCCCACCAGACTATGAACACTTGCCTGGCATGCAGCAGGAACTTTGTAACCCGGTTTTAAAAAAATATATATTATTTATTTATTTATTTATTTATTTATTCATGAAACACACAAAGAGAGAGGCAGAGACATAGGCAGAGGGAGAAGCAGGCTCCCCGCAGGGCCTGATGCAAGATTCAATCCCAGGACCCCAGAATCACGACCTAAGCCAAAGGCAGATGCTCAACCACTGAGCCACCCAGGCGCCCCTATAACTCAGTTTTAAGTTCAGGAAAAATTGTCCCCATTTTCGACCTCAGATGAAGTCTTTTCTCTCCCAGTGAATTTTTCCTGACTCTTCTAGACCATTTTAATCTGTCCCTGTTTGATGTGTCCTAGTGGTCTTCTCTTTGCCATACACTGACTGACACTTGGTCTTGAACTGTTTTGCCATGTTAATTTAGGCAGAATACTTACATAACAGTTTATTATTTGTGTGTGTTCTTTCCCCGTTTATATTGTAAGTCCTTGAGTTTAGGAATCATGTTTAATATCTCTTGGTTACTGAACTCTTAGCAAAAAGTGCTATGTGGTCTTTAATCTCAGGACATAAACTACATCTGTAAGACAGTAATGCCCTTCTATTAATTACCATGAGAGCACACAACAGAAAATCTGTGCTGGTGTTTTTTAATGAATTACTTGGGCAAACTTCTCACCATGAGTAGTTTCCATCACATTTCACTTATTTTTTTTTCCTCTTTCTTCTGACTTATTTTCACACAAACTCAGAATTACTTGGAAAATATCCAAACTAAATTAGTAAAATGTCTGAACTACTGAGTATTTGTAGAAGCTGTAGGTTTATTATTTTCACTCACACATAATATTCGTTTGCTTGCCAACAAAATCCTGCTAAAAAGGTGCTACTGATCTTAAATATAAGTCTCTCTCTCTCTCGTAATTAATATATTCGTTCTCAGAATGGTAATGTATATTGCTATAGTCCTTGAAAACAGCTTTTTTTCTCCCCCGCCCCAGCAAGGTTGTACCTTTTTACATGCTCTATCTTCTTTCCCAACTCCCAATCCTATCACCAATTTCTGATATTCTTTATGTTATTAATTTTTAAACCTCTATTTATAAACGTTTGTTTAATCGTTGTTAATTGTCATAAAATTTAAATGAGTGGATTATAATTCTGAGGAAATTATACTATGGTTTCAAAGTCCACATGAAAGAGTGAGAATTAATCTTTGACAAGCAACTTTGTTGTGTCAGACAGTTTATATAGTATTCCATTCCATCTCCATAATAACCTGTCAAGTAAAGAGTAATAAAGGTAGTTACTCTTTAATGCAGGCATGCTACATGGTAGGCATGGTACTAAGCACTTTTATACAGTTCTCACTTGCTTCTCACATTAAACTCTTAAGATGTAAGTTTTATTAGTTTTAATTTACAGGGAAGAGTACTAAGACTCAAGGTCATTAAATGATTTGTCACACAGCTAAATGATGAAGCCATGAAATAGCAACTAATTGCAAAAAGAAGATTCTAAAGTTGCTTTCCTACTAAAACTGCTGGGTATGTTTGGAGTGAAAATTTTATAGCATCATTGATGCTATAAACAACATCCTGACTTCAGAGGGTCCTGACTGAGTCTGGGACCAGCTCTTCCTTGACAGCCACTGCCTAAGTTTGGGACTGGTGACATAGAGGGGGCTGAGGGCTCTGGGACATCTTTGAGAAATGATTCTGTTACATCATGCTTTGATGCTCTGAACATATAATGATGATAGATAAAATATAAATAACCAAATGGATATAGTCAGGTTCAAAACAATTCTCCATCTTTGAGATCCAGAAACCAAATTTCAGAAATGGTTGGGACTGAAGCCAGGATTCTATAGGATTCTACTCCAGAAGTGGTAACAAGATTTAATTTCTGTGGGACAGAACTAAACTTGCTACTTAAAGCAGGGCAGAGAAGTTTCATTGCTTACAATAGAAGGCTAGAAAAAAAATTCTGTTGTTGATCAATACCTGGTATTAGGACTTTTGAGCTAGAGAGTTAAAGGGATAGGAAAAAAGATACAGTTTTATGACTTAAAACTGAATTAGCCAGATGCTGGCTCTATGATTCAACTAGCAAAGTCCTCTATATCCCTGTAGCACATCAGACATACATGAAATGCCTCATGAGACCTAGCCTGGTCTAGGAGTCTGAGATAGCCTGGGAGAAACAATGGCAAAAATATTAGCAAGGAAAGAATGAGCACATAGAAAAAATTCTTTCACTACAAATGGGCTTCAAACCAAGATTCCAAAATATGTGAATGAATCTAATGCTAGTAAAGCAGCAAAACAAAACAAAAATAATAAAAACCACAAACAAACAAAAATGCCAGCTGTTATGATACCAAGATTCCACTCCAGAAGAAATTAATTATATAGAAGAGTCTGACAAAGACTTTGAAATAAGTATGTTTAGAAGCTCGGAAAGATAAATGTAGGTAGGATTTCTACTAAAAGGAGTGACAAATTATGAAGCAAACCCAAGTATAAACAAAGCAAGAGCACTTGTGTTTAAAATTAGAAATGAAAAATAGTCCTTGAACTAAAAGTTTTGGTGGATAAGATAAACTCTAGACTGGAGACCAGTGGAGAGAGAATTCATGGTTTTTAAGAGTACAGACAATTACCTAGCTCAAAATAGAGGGACAAACTGACTTCTAATTGTGCATGAAACACAGTTAAGATACATGGAGCCGAAATCCAGACACTCCAGTCTTGCCTAATAGGAGTTCCAATAGGAATGAATAGAGGATGTCTGTGAGAGATAACATGGAAACTAAAGAAAACTGAAGAAAATAATGGCAGAAAAATTTCAGATTGGAGGCGTTATGTAAGTTCTCAGATTGAAATTGTTCTTTCAGTATTGAGCAGCAGTAATATACAAAAATATATGGTCAAGAACATGGCAATAAACTCTCAGGACACTGAGAGAAAGGAGAAAATCTTGAAGTCAAGTAGGGGGAATTAGGGAAGGCAGTTCCACCCTCTGGATTTTGGTCAAGAGCCTGGTACTGGAAGCTTATGCTGAAGATGGCTGGAGACTGGTTTCTCACTCTGATACCAGACGTGGCATTGTTAAGGACCAAAGCAGAACACAATTATAAGGAAAGCCTTCTTTCAAAATGTACTTAAAATGCCACTGTCAATTTACCTGCAAATGATCAGACTATAAACTGTGTTAAAACCCGGTAGGTGGGAGGCAGGGTAGGACACTGGCCTTAGTTATGGTACTCACAATCTGAATGAATTAGTTCAAGTCACTTCATCACTTCATCTGCACAGGAGGATAATCATCCCTCCTTTATCAGCTCTCCCAGTTTTGTTGCAAGTGAATTTTGTGCATAGGAGCTCTTTATAGACCTTACAGACAATTGTAGGAAACTGTTATTTCTTTATTATAGAAATGAATGTAACCTCTGGTTTTTTGACCTCTTGGAGTTCATATGTTAGATTTAGAAAAAGCAAGTAAACAAAAAATCCTCACAAAAAATACGAAAAATATTTGCAAAGCTGCTTGTTACAACTAAGCAAAAATTATCTTGGATGCACATCAAGTGTGGAGGTTTGAAATGAACCAAAGCCATGGGTTTAATCAGGTTATGTTTAGTATTTCTAAAAATGACTTTAGATAGAATTGTTCTATCCATTTATTCCCATTTTATATTATGAAAATAGTTAAGCATGTACCTAGGTTTAATAATTGTTAACATTTAACCACATTTACTTTATCTGTATATGACTATTTTTTTCTGAATATTTGGAGGCAAATTGTAAACATTATACCATTTCACCCCTAAATATCCAGTATGCATCTCATAACAAAAAGAGTATCCACATAACCATAATACCATTGTCATATCTAAGAAAGTTAATGGAAGTAAATACTCAATACCATTTCATAACCAGTTGAAATTCAGATTTCCCCAATTTCCTCAAAAGCCTTTTTTTTTGCTGTTTTCTCCCCAAATTAAAATCACCACATGCTACATTTATTAGTTGTCTTTTTAATATCTTTCACCTGAGAATCATGCCTCCATCTTTTCTATTTTTTCTCTGCGACATTGGCTTTTTGAAGATAACAGACCAAGAATATTTTTGATTGGTGTTGAAGAATATTTTGTATTTGTATACTCCTCTCCTCCCCCCTCCCCCTGCTGCCAGTGTACTGCTTGTTTCTCTGTGCCTGTATTTCCTGAAAACTGGACTGTTTGTCTAAAAGCTTGGTTAGATTCAGGTTTACGTTTTAGATGAACGTACTTTATTATGATGTATTATACTACACATTGCATCACATTGAGAGACACATAATGCCAGGCTATTTTATTGGTAGTAATGTTAAGCTAAGTAGTCTGGTTGCAGTGATTACCACCAAATAAATCCACTGTAAAGTTAAATCTTTCTCTTTGTAGTTATTAAAGGATAAAAATTGGGTAGCTCCAGAATAATTTTTCTCTTAAAGAGTTTTAGCATCCATTAATGAGTATCCTGGGCTCCTTTATTTGGCATTGCAAAATGGTGAATTTTCTGTCATCCCTTCTACTGTGAGTACTTTCATAAAGAACTTTTTCTCATCAAATAGGCATGAACTACATTTCCTCCTAAAAAAGCTTAGTGCTTCTGTGCCTTTAATTACCAATTTTCAGGATAAGAGATTTATGTAATAGTCACTTCCAGTGGTGGCAACTAAGATTTTTTTTTCCTTTTCTGTTCCTGAGGGTTGCTATGAACACAATGATTTTTTTTATAGTCCATGTTTTGTTTAAAAAAGTCAAAGCAATTTATAACTGCAAAGTATATATATTGTTTTTGCTTGATGAGGTTCAATGTGAAGCCTAAGTCCTAATGGAATGTAGTTTGCTGGGGGGAGGGGGTGTTAATCAGAATAATTTTTTTAAGTATACATTATTAAAATCCTGATCACTTTTTTTAATTTATGAGATGCTCTTTCCTGAAAGTCTCTGAGTACCTTAACCAGAGTATAACTGAAAACAAGAATGTCAAAAAGGCACATTTAAATTGTTCTCAAAATCAATCAAAAATAATGAGGTGCTGGGAAAAAGTTGTATCCTTGATAATTACATCTATCAGTATCAGAAAACAAAAGAGAACAATCAGGAAATGACAACCCCACTCCCAAGTAGCACATTAAAAAAAGGCTAATGAAAAAAAGTCTCTTTTAAAAATTGTACTAAATTAGCATTTCAAGTAAATTGACAACTTAAGCGTTGATAAAGGCCAATCTGGGGCCCAAACAATGGAAGTTCTGTTTCTACTGTTATCTGCTTTTAGAAGAAATGATCTCACTTGACTTTTTTTTGTGTTGTTGTCTTCTATATAAATGGAAGTAATTGTCCTAAGGGAGGTGACAGTCGCCCTGTACTCCTTAAGGGTTAGGACAACCCTGGAGTATTGTGCTTAATTTAGGGTTCTGTTTCTTAAAAGGTTGACCTGGAAGAGAGTAAAGTAACCAGGATGGTGAAAACTGTTCAAAACGTTTCTATTCTCAATTTGAAAAAGGGTTAATGTAATTGTCATATTAGATAAGGGATCCAACCTCTTCTTTACGGCTCCAGAGCCTAGAGTTAGGACCAATGGCTGACAGTAGAAAAGCAGATTTGGGTCTCAAATTAGGAAGAAGTCCTTTACAAACTCAGCTGTACAGAGCTGGAGGGGATTTACTTCCAAGGGAATGAGCTCCCCAACGCCAACCAGCACCGTTCAAAGGTTATGATCACTTCACTTAAGGATGGTGTATGGGTGGGCAGGCATCTCTCACATATTTTGCTAAAAGTCTATCATAATAAGGATGCTTTAAAGGTTATTTAAAATCATTTTTAAAAAGAGAGATAGAAGGTAAAAATGAATTTTATGTCATGGCTTTCAGAAAGAACACCTTAACACCTCTCAATTTACATATCATTGCTTTGTATTTGGGAAATGTGAGCTGTGTGGGGAGGCAAAGTTCAAATTACAGCATTGTTAAGATCATGGTATACGTTGTTTTTGATGACATGAAATTCTTATTTCATTCAGCCCCAAATTTAGGAGCTTATAGATAAGAATCTGACTTTGTTAAGAATAGAACATAACATTTTAGACACTATCTTAAGAGTAGAATTAGTATTTGAATTATCAGCAGTGACAAAAGCCTTCTCCTTCAATGATAAAAGAAAACTTGTGTACATAGATCTTCAAATATGTCAGTTCATTTTGAAGGTAGTAGTAAGTGCTGGTATTTTATTATTTTGGCTTGTCAAGTGATTTTATTCTTTATTATTAGTCCAGGAAAAAAAAAGTCCTAGTATATTCCACCAACATATTCATCAGTCATCATTTTTGGAGACAGTTTTCGACATATTGTATGTTTTACTGTGCTAACAAGAGAAAAGACTAGCCATTAAGTTTATGTTTCTTTGTTTTTCAGCAAGGTCACATATCAGGAATAATGCTAGAAGTATGCTAATAAACAATATATAATGTAGGTCATCTGGGAGTAAGAAATATTTTCTAACTAGTTCTAAAGGGAAATATTGTTAAAAAAGGGATAGATGTTATTTACGCAACACATGTTGCTCTATATGTCACCATCAAAAGCATCTTGTAAACAGCTCAGTGCAGTAAATCTTCCTCGGTGATCGTCAGGGTTTTCAGCTCCGTGTTAGATTTAGATTCAGCACATTCAATTCACGATATGCCTAATGTACAAAGCCTGTTAGGTTATTGAGAACGCTTCCATTGGAAATAGGCCTGCTCTTCTGTATTTTACAAGGAATGCTACAATCCTGTGTTGCAGAAGCTAATACTATGTTAAGTGGCAAGGAAAATTTTACATGAACAGCATTTATAATTTTAATTGCTTTTGAATTTACGCTAAATTTTTGTACTTGATTTTGATTTTGTTGAGTTCTTTAAAATTAATTATGATTTACAGACTGATATTTTTAATTGCTACAATTAGTGAAGCAATTTTATATGACCACGGATGAAATTATAATTCTGTAAGAATGCCTTAACAAACTGTCATTGGTGTACTTTTACAAATGTCATTTTTTTCACATTTGGGAGCTTTCAGAATGGTTTATTTTGTTTTCCAAGATGGTTTTTAATTGAAAATATCAAGTTTCATCATAAAGGAATTTATGTAACTGTGTTCTAGAAAACATAACCAATACTTTATTTATTGAGTTCACCTAAGATGTACTGAGCCATATGGGGGACACAGTGATAAAGATGTGAAATCATAAAGGCTGCTTTTATCCGACAGCCTAGCACTTGGAATTAAGAGAGCTTATTTCTCTTCTCAGCTCTAGGGCACTCTGACATCAGGCAAATTCTTTCTACTTCCCTGGGCCTCAGTTTCTTTATTTATGATACAAGAATTAATAAATTCTGTTCTCTCCCCTTGCCAGGACTTTTATGTAAAATGATAAAATGATGTTAGAATGCTCAGTATGGTCTTATTTCTATGGGAAAAAGTGAGTATTTAAAGGGTAGTATTGAGCAACTTCTAAAACACCTAAATTTTAGACTTCAGCTAAAAATTATAATTACTGAATGTCTTAGCTAGATTCTGCAAGTCTTATTGGCTGTTTTACTAAGGGGTATCTAGAAGTAACGTCACAGACATTTTGGTTGGAATGAAATTGTGATTGACCTATGAGGACATCAGTTTCTGAAACTCAGCCATGTGTTACAGATTTTTATTTTTTTATTTATTTTTATTTTTTATTTTTTGTGTGTGTGTGTTACAGATTTTTAATATTAAACTTCTGTTTTTGAACTTAGGAATCCTTAAAAATATATTATGCCATAATTATGTGCCTCCATTTCTTCCAACTGTTGTAGCTAAAAGTATAATATTAGGATCAAACCACAAAATCTTAGTAAGAAACTCATAGAACTTTGCCCAAGCAGATCCACAGTAGCATAGTTAGCAAGACATATAAGGCCAACATCTCAAAAAAAAAAAAAATGCTGTGAGTAGTGTTGTTGTTTTTTTTTAAGAAAACAATAAAAAGTGCATGTGTCTAAGTAATTCTATTTATACTTGTTTTCTCAGAAGAAGACCTATCAGTGCATCAAGTGTCAGATGGTTTTCTACAATGAATGGGATATTCAGGTTCATGTTGCAAATCACATGATTGGTGAGTGACGCTCTAAACCTTATTACAGATAGCTTTTTCTTCTATTCGTGTATAATCACTGCCTATATAATTAAACAGAGTTAAAGATGAATTAATTGTTCAGCCATCAATGTTTTACCTAGGCATGATTGATTTTTATAACTATTATTAGGCCTGATAAAACATTAGCACATTTTATTTTCTGCAAGGGCTAGTTTAGACTTCTGCAGAGGATTATATATCTACTGACAGTCAAAACACAGGTGATTAACAAATTAAACTTCTAATCATTTTTGCATTATTGAAAACTAACAGGAATGGTTAATGAACTGGATGTTAGCTTTCCATAGAGTTTTAGACAGGTTTTAATTTCAGAAGTTATTATGGTAATGGCACTGCTGTGTGTTGCTTAAGCATCTTTGTATCAAAATCTAAAGTGGTGAGTTTTTGTGATAGGGAAACATAAATAATTTAAATTGCCATAAGATCGTTTTATATGTATGGTTTCAACAGCCTGGAAATAATCATGATCATAAAGATCATGTAAAGAATTCAGTAATCATTTTTTATTTCCCCACCAAGTTTTACGTAGATCTTTATATAAGTGGTTTGGGTGAAGATCTTGGAAGTCACTCTCGGCCAGTGTTTTCAGAGGTTTTGCCTTTATCATATGGACTAGAGCTAAAAGGATAATTTTTTTCAGTTATTCATATTGTCCCATTATCCCTTAATTCCTCTGGGGTTACCTCTTATGTTTTTTAATTTGATAAGCACTTAGTAATAACACTAAGAGTTTTACCAGCCAATTAAACTTTATCAAGCAGATCTTTTTCTACTAGTAAAATGACAATTGTTATTACTTTATGCTATTTTTGTTACTCATTTGTGTTTTTATACTTCGAGAGTTTTTTATTTCATCCTCATCTGATCGTATTCTATACTACCATAAATAATTGTGATATAATACTAAAAAGTCCAATTAACCTCATGCTCTCCTATTACCAAATTCTTAAGACAAGCAAGAAAATTCAGCATTTTTGACTCTGAACTTGGTTTCAGGGGTAAACAAGTTTTATTATACACTAATCAGAAGCACTCTTAAGAATGCTCAGTGGAAGGGTTGCTCCAACTATCATTACTGATCATGAAAAGCAACCATAACAGAACTCCTAATTCTCTTACAGAAATTAATGAACATAAATTCAAAAGCATGTTAGAGAATTGACTAATAGTTTTTCAATAGGATTTGTTTTATAGTTTTTCAAATGACGGGTCTTTAGGAGGATAATTGCTTATCAAAGACTAAGTACATAACTGTGCAAAATGGAATGTACACACAACAGCCAGAATATTGATCACTCTATCTCTACATTTTCCAGATTTAAGCACTAATATTATTAGTGATTTTCTAATACATTAAATAACATGTTCTCCAATGTGATAGAATAACAGTGACAGCTTTGCTGAATATTTAGCAGGTAATGACAACATGTAAGAGAGATTTAAATAATGTGTTTCCTTGCAATTTTCTTTTATTTTGGATTCCAAACAGATATTCTTTATAAACTTTCAAAACTGCTTTTTGGGAGGAGGGGGTGGGAATGAAAAAGAATGAATTGTTCTTGCCAGGAGAAATGCTAATATTTTCCGTCTCTTTATATCTTGAGTAGAGTTTATTGGTGGCAGTCATTCATAACCCTGCTTCATGCTACAGTTTTACGTGGGCTTCAGTGAAAATGTTTCTTGGAATTTGCACCTTATGGAAAATTTAGCAAAATGCTGTAGGTCGTGCTTCTGTGTAGTTTTATTCTACATACATTTATTTTTGGTCCTGGATTTTGTTATTCACCCCAGGAACCAGAGGAACAGATTGAATATATTTTTCACCATGATATTAATGTTCTTGTCCATACATCAAATTTGAATTGAATGTTGAGCAGTGAAAGGACTTTTTTGATTTTCCAATTTAAGTATCATTTGGCCATAAAATTCATTGGTTTGTCCTGGTCCTTCTTTTTAAATTGCTTTATACCTTTCCTTTTATATTTCTTTTACACTCCTTGCAACATTAGTGCGTTCCCAGGGCTTTCTCCCTCTACCTTATGTGGATTAATATGACACTAACTTTCTCTTGGGATCTGAGCATTTAACAATTCACCTTCTATCAGAGAAGCAAATTCTATTCCTTTCCACAGAGGGCCTAGTTATTTAATATTCATACTATTTTTAATAATAAAATATGTAATTCTCTTGCACTTGAGGCCTAAACAAATGAATAGCATCCATTTAATTGTTTTATCTGTTGACCATGCATCCAAGTCCTTAAACTCCAGTCGTGTTGTTAATATCTACAGAAAGCGAATGCATAATGGGATGATGTCACAAAGGCTAAGATATCCTTTTTTAAAATCCCAGTGTGATACTTAGTCTTTCAAATGAGGCAAGCAGCATTATTTTGTTGACTAAAATACCTCCATTGAGGGTAGGTATTTTTAGGTTGTGTGTCTGTGTATGTTTTTTGTCTAATCAAAAAATAATCTCAACTAGACATTTAGCAGGAAAGAAGGATTAGAGACTATCTGAAAAGCCTCTTACTCTTTTTGTTAAGAGGGTATATAGTGTTTTTGCAGATTTCACTCTACATTTCAATCAGTCTAGAGGAAGGATTATGTCACCTGATGGAGGTCTGCAGATGACCCAATGAGGTGTAACTTCTTTAACCAAGTCATTTGCATTTGCTTCTCTGTAGCACACATGTTTAATGCAACTGCAGTGTCAGACGACCTCCATGCTTCTTTCTGGAAGTGCTGGTCTCAGGCTATTGGCCAGGGACATTTGTGAAAGGAAAACCATCAATGTTTCTACCAGGTACATACCGGAGATGCTCTGCTTTAAGTGCTGTTTTGCAGCTAGGTGTGGACACATGGTCTACGTTGCAGGGATAATTACTCAATAAAAATGCATCAGGGATTTGACTTATGTCTATTAAGGAAAAAAAGAAAACCTCACTTTCCACTACATTTTGACACAGTTTCAGTAAGAAATCAGACCAGTGACTATTTAGGGGTTTCTTTTCTTCTTTACACACACGCAAAAAAGAGCTACAAAACATTTTAACAGCTTTCCTGGGGAAAAGATTTCCCTCTTTTCAAGTCTGCACAGATGAGAAATTTTTTCTTGTCTTCCTTTGTTCTTTTCACATAGTTTATGTTGGCTTTTGACCTGAGAATACAGAAAGAAGCCATTGTGTATTATGTCTTTTAATTCATTTTTTCCTAGTCTCTATCAGCATAGTAAATATTTATTGTTATTTTCTTCTTTGAGATTTCTGTTATTATTATTATTTGGTATGGATTAGCACAGATAGAGATGAAACCAGGGGATTTAAATGTGTTTAACCCAGCAAAGGAATTGCCTCATATAAAATTATGAGGCTCAACAGCAGTAGAGTAAATTTGTAAGTGCTCTGAATAAAGGGCTGTTAGGCATGTGATAATATAAAGAGATGACATTGCCAAGAACTATTTATGAGAAGCTTAATTTTTTCACTCTGATAATTCTTGACCAATAATTACCAGCCTCTAATTATCTATTTTAGTTAGAAAGAAATTTCGATCACTACGGAGGTTGGCATTGCAACCAGCGTATAAATCCCCAAAGAGACAAATGTGTTCCAAACAGCCACAAACAACTGTCTCATGAAACATAGTGAGCAAATTGCAAACGGCTGGTGGTAGACAACCAGCAGTACACTCACCATCGAAGGCCAGTCCGCTTGACAAAGAAATGATCAAAGGGGAGAAACACCATTATCCTTGGAACTGATTGCTACACTCATGGACTTTGGAGGATAAGTGGTGAGGATATAGCTATGGCCATTTCCAGGCCTCCTTTTCAAAATTCTCAGACAGATAATATGAAGCGAATGGGTATAAACCATATACCTAGGAATTATTTTTAAAAACTGACTTAGAACTGATTACTTAATAAGCTTTGGGTTTTTTGTATTTTTCATCTGAAAAGAAAGACCAGTGCTATAATGGCAAATTTGTATCTAAGGTGGCGGAGCACCCTGTTTTGTGAAAAAAAAAAAATGGGAAATCCACAAATAGTCACTAATAAACGTGTCCTGGATAGATCAAGGATGATGCTTAGAGCATTTAGGGGAAGCAAATGTATTTATCTCTTAGAAAAGTAAAGCTAAAATTTGGAACTATAAATGATAACTAATAGGAAAACACTGATGTAAGGGTATTGACTATTTTGGTTCAAATCTCTAATACTCAGTGTTTCGTAGTTATAATTTTTAAAAGACCACGAAAAGATTCAAGTTTTCTGCAATGCACATGGGAAGATATATACCCTATGTGTTATGTTCCATGCGATATACATCACTGATGTCAAGACAAAAAGAATGCATAAATCAGTTTTGTACACTGTAGTGAATTTTTAGTCTGTTCTTGTGGCAAGTGACATTCATATGTTCTGCAATTTGTTTGATGCCCAAGGTCACAAATGGCATTCTTTTCCTTCCATTTCTTTAGTGGATGGTGTGCTGTGTGACTAATCTTCATTATAGATTTGTGACATTCAGTATCACTTCTGGAACATTTCAGCTTGAGTGCTCTTGCTTTACAATAGACTAAAACCAATATTTTGAGGTCTGTAGTGGTTTTGGATTTTATATGTCTTAAGGGGAAATATCCACAGATAGGGATCTCTGCATAGGAAGATAAAGGACCATGTTGCACTTTAAACTCTCAGCTTTCATTGGCAGTTTAAAAAAAATGAATAGAAATGAATCTACAGTAATGCATCTATGTGAGGGGATATATATACACACATATACATATAAATAAATATATATATTTATGTCTGTATATATATACACACACACATATATATATGTATCTGCACTATCCTAAGAAACTCAAAGTCATTAGATTCTTTGTGGAGTTTGCGTTAATTCTAAATGACAAGACTGTTGAGTTCTAAGTCATCCTTTGATAGCTTACAAAACTCAGGGAATTAAGAAACAAGCATTTGGTGTTAAATATGATGAAATACTGGCTTATTTCATCAAGAGCTGGATTAAAAAAGATGAAATCTGGACAGTTTAATGGTACCAGAAAGCTACCCTCATGTGGGCAATGCTGGCTTATTTGAAAAGCCCATAAAGGGTTTCTACATGGACCATACAAAAGGGATACTTTCTCTTTAATAGCCATCTGTACAGGAGAGATGAGAAGTGGGCCAGGTCATCTCTCCTCAGCTGTCATGATATTAACGTAGGTAATGGAGCAAGCTCGGCGTTCTGCTGGGTGTTGTTTTTCATAGATGTTCATCGATTTACACAGATAATTCTATTTATTTCTTAGCGTTGGTCCAAGTGAACCAGGCACAATAACAAACATCAAAGCATTTCAAATGACTTTATCTTTGTTGGTAACGTAACTTTTGTCTAAAAAATGGTGTCACACCTACTGTGCAGATGGCTGCATGATTTGTAAACCAGCCAAAACATTTAAACAAATGTGTGATCTGGGGATAGATTAAATAAAGGATAAAATGGAGTGTGGGCCACAAATTCTAATAATCAGATGATTTTAAGTTGTGTGCAGTGTGGAGTGATGGTCACAGTGATAGCAGGGAAAGCTTGCCAATGACAGCAAGGTGCCTTATAGATCTCAGGATGGAGCCTGTGGCCTGGTAGGCCTCAGTTTGAGAACCGCACATTTGCTGTACAGCTGGCAGCTCTGTATGGGGACATCAGATAAAACTTATGTAAAATGAAGTGTTATTGCTTAGTATGAAATTGTTCAGAGAGGGAATTTGCAGACAGTAACTGAAAACAGAATTCATGGTACCAATGAAGCAGACTGTAAATATGAAGAGGGTTTAATTATCTGCGCAATTTAACAAAAATTCAAGATGTATTCAGAAAGGACATACGCAGGCATAAATAGAGCATAGCTACACTGTTTACTGAGTGCAGAATGGGGCTGCAGGAACTTATCAAGCCTCTCCTATAATAAGGTTTCCTAGAAACAAAGACATTTTAAAATAAAAGAAGCCAAAAAGACGTAAAAAAAAAAAAAAAAAAGTCTTTCTAGAATAAGATAGTTTTCAAGAGCTCATCTTGATTACTCGGATTCTTATTTCTGAAACAAATTTTAAAGAAAATCTCTGAGCCCATTTCTTAATTTTGGTGTTAAGCTACTAAAAGAAAGTCAGAGGTGTTTATCCTTGTTTTGTGTTTTAGCCTGCGCCTAGCAGCTTGGATTTAGTAAAAAAAAAAAAAAAAAACAAACTTGCAGTTGGTGGAGTTTTTCATCTACAAGCCCCTAACAAAACCCCTGAGCCATTCCTTGTGATGATAATTTTCCATGAGACCGAGGGTTCAGATCAAGTCCATAGAGAGGTTGAAGATTCAGTTTCTTGCGACATTTTAAAACGTACTGCCCTTAAAGAGGCCTCCGAAAATTGTTGTTCTCAGGCCCAATTACTAGATGCCAGCCTTCCATCCTAGGCTCTGTACAGAGAAGCTGGGGAAAGAGTCTGTGCCAGATGGACAGTTCCATGTGACTGGCTGAGACACACTGGCCGGGCTTCTGGCTCTGGTTTGGTCCTCGCCTTTGACTTGCTGGAGAATAGGCCACAAGTGTGTCTCTGTTTCACTCCCCTGCTTGATATGTGGATTCTCAAATGCCAGTGTCCGTTTCTGAATGAAGTTTGCAAAACATTTCTGAATGGGAGGCACCGAGAGTCATGGACAGTAGACACGAAAAGATGGACCCCGCCTGCACCCGTGCCCACGTGCACACACCCCCCGTGACCTGCTTCCCCCAGGTTCCTTCAGACACGTAAAAAGTCAAGGTCTCTGCTGACCCAATTCCAGAGGTCATTTCCTAGTTTCTGGGCTGTTAATAGCAGTAAACAAAAGAAACAGAGCCAATATGGAGAGTGGGTATCGAACTTCAGCTGCTCATATTGTTGCATTTGGTGAGCTGATGGGGTTTCGTAGGTCACCTTTAGAATTATGCCTATGACAGCAGTAGCTACCTGCCAAGATTGCAAGGTATCTCACAGCTCTCAGGATGGCGCCTGTGGCCCGGTAGGCCCCAGTTGGAGGGGTACACATTTGCTGTACAGCTGGCAGCTCTGTATGGGGCAGCCGTGTGGGCTGCTAGGGAGCTGGAAAGGAGACAAGCATGAAATTTCTTCTAAACCCAACTCTGTTTTTCTGTACTGTTGGCTGCTTCTCAGTTCCTTGACAAAAAAACCAATCAGGCACCCTTTAATCCGCCTGTGATTACCACTGGTATAAAAAGAGAAGCATAATGAGGAAAAATGCCTCGTTTTGTTGCCTTCAAAAGCCAACAAATTGGAGTTAACTTGACAGGAAGTGGCTTAATAATTAGATTATTTATTTATTCCTGACACATATCCCCCTGTTACTGGTCTCAGGAGACCCTGTAGATGGTACGATTTTCAAGCTGCCATTACTTCGCTGTCTTCTGCGAACAAAGAAGCTACTGTCTATCAGTCAATTAAACGCACTCTTTAAGCAGAGGCTTCGAAGACCTCAATGGAGAGAGCCCTGGGACACTGTGGCTGATGATTCCTTTCTCTGTACTGTACATCACACTCTCAACTACAGTCCCCACAGAGATGGAATAAAGTCATGCATTAAAATATCACTTGTTGATTTGTTTGCTAATGAAGAGCCATTGAAATGTTTGTGTATTTCTATGGCAAAATTGTTGATAAAAGGGCCTACTTGCCTGCATATCTGAGTTCATCTGCTGTGAGTGCTTATTTAAGAATTATTAAAATTAAAGTCGATAAACAACAGAATAAAAAAAAACACCCTCAGAGAACAGGAGTTTTCTTGCCGTCTTCATCAAATTAAGTGAATAAAGTCAGGAAAAACAGAGGAATTGGTGTCATCTTGAGCTCTTGCTTACACTGCATTAATCCAAACATGGTTTTCTCTGACATAAAAATGTAAGTCGTTTTCAGAGTATCTGGGAGCTACACCTTTTAAGTGTGAAAAGATATCAGAATCCCTTCGTGAGAGTAATATACTTGAAAATTTTGTGGTTTTTTTTTTTCTTTAAGACGAATGACATTTTTGCTGCCATTTCTCTAACTCGGTGAGTATGAGCAGAGGCTTTACTAGGGAGCTTAGTGGGGGCTTTTACAACCAGTCTAATAAAACATCTATGGCACGTCAGACTCAAACGCACAGTCACATGGATTGTAAAGAAATACAGCTTTCCTTCTATGTTCCTCTTCCTGTTTTCTTTTTTTTTTACCCCTTTTTCTTTTCTTAACATTATTTTATTTCCATCTAAGTGGTGCTGACTTTTCAACCACCATGTAGTTAAGGTTTTTATCCCTTAATATATTCATCAACTTCTTACTACTTACTGTTTACTGTGTACAAAGGTTGCCTTGGCTGGACTTCTCTGGCTCCCATTAATTGGTTTTATATTTTAAGAGTACATCTGCTGTTAGGTTGGAGGTCTAGAGGTCTGTCTAGGTTGAAAGACTCAGATAATATTGTGACAGCTCTCTGCTGAAATGTTTAGCTATCGCTCTGCCACTTAAAGGGATAAATTTGGGATTTAAACCAAGGCCACTGAACATTGAAAAGTGTCCCCTCTTCCTCCCATCAGACTTTGTAAATGTAATCAAGGTTTTAATGATAGTTTTCATGATTACCTGACAACAGGCTGTAAGGAATTAATTCAAGACATCATCAGATGGTCATATTCCTTATTTCTACCCTGTTATTCCAAGTCATTTTGTTAGAAAAAGCTTAGATACTCGGAGGTGTTCTCTAATAGAAAATGAATTTGAAACCCTTTCATTAATTGGTGATTAATATATTTCAGGATTAGTTTAAGCAGGGCCCTACCTCCTGCCCAGTCAAGTATGTTCTGGTTAATATCCAATTATCTGCACCTTCGTAGTTATTATGTCTTAATATTTCGGATATGATAACCAGAAACTTGAGAGTAATGCTAATGAGGAGCACAGAGCAAGAATTAACCAATGACATACTCAATGATCCTTGGTGGGGAAAGAATCTCTTTCTTCCCCTTAATGCCTTGCTTCAGCATCTTCTGGGCCCTGACTGAAAAGTAAGACTTTCAACCACAGCAGGCAGAAGTCAGAAAACGAATCATTTTCTCTTGCAATACTAGGAACCTGAAGGTGCAGTTCACCTACAAACATTGCTTAAGTTTATTTTATGGAGACTAGGAATAGGCAACGGAAAGCCAGTTTGTGTCTTCAAACAGGAAACATCATGTTCTGCAAAGCCGCAAGTTGTTACCTCTCCAAAGGATGTTTTAATTCAGATGAATTTGAAATGCCTTTAATATTTCACTGAGGAAACACTTTTCCCTGCTACCTTTAGTCTTTCTCACCTCAAATTTATCACCACGATGTATACATGTTGCGCCCCTGTCGAATTTTTTGTGCAGGCAGTTTCACTTTCGAACAATCTGACGAGGCTCCCCTAGCAGTGCCTGCCAGGGTAGTATGTGCTGCTTCAAAACACGTAGCTTTAAATAGTGCACTTTGTACATTACCCCTTTATATGCTGTATTGTAATGAAGCAACATCAGTAAATTGCAATGAAGGGCGATTGTTGCATGGGGATGACTACTACACCTTGGGGTCCATTTGCACCAGATTATTCTTTTTATTGTTATTATTACTTCCCATCTTCTTTACTCTCTTGCTGCCGAACTTGCTGTTGGCCACCGGTGCAACACAGAGGGGATCTTAAGGAACATTGCAGGCATCATTTTTTCCTCTTAGGCGCATACCAATCACTGTTCAGTTCCAAGCTCAGATATCCTGGGGGCTTTGTGCGTCTTTATTGATGCTACTTTACTCTGTTGACTTCATTCGTAATGTCCTTCATCTTCATCTTCTTAGGCGAACAAATTTACTGTGAATAAAAGTGATCCGTTTCTTTTCAAACATTTCGTGTAGGTGTTATAAATTTGTAGTTGGGATGATCAGCTGATCCATCCCTTCCCCCAGACAGGTTTAATAATTTAACGCAGGGGATTGAGAGGGGATTACCGTTTAAGAGAAAGATTTGTATTTGCAGTGTCTTCTTGGATTTCCTTAAAACACAGATTAAAGTCATTATGAATATTATATGCATTCGTAACATCTCTTTACAAAATGGCTTATTTCCTGCCCCCAACCAACTACTGTCCCCCAATAACTAATAAATAAAATAGTGTAGATTTAAGTGAGGGAGCCTCAGTTCTTATTGAACGGAATTGTGAGTAAGGTTTTAGTTTAGGGATAATTATCTGTGAATTTGGGGTGACTCTTCATCTTTCTACCATCATAATTTTAATACCTGTGTCCATTTGTTTTTTCAAATTGTTAGTGCAGCTGTTGTTCTGTTTTTCTTTTCCTAAGGCTGGGCTCCTGTGCAGCATTCAAACTAAAATCTAGAATTAGAGCTGACACACCTTCAATTGAACTATCAAGTCTTTTAAAACTGCTTGGCCAGTGACGCCAGTCCCGCGCTATTTGACTGTACATGCTTCCGATCGTGGGCCAAAGAGCATTGATTTTTAGCTGTCATTTCTAGTGCACATACTGTAGAATTGAAATTTAAACCTTAATCCACTCAGTAATGCAATTAATTTTTAATGCGCAGTAATACTAATTGAAATAGCCTGAATTTAGTAAGTCACCACAAGACATTTTCAAAAGCAAGAGTCTCCACTGAGAACTGGAAGGACAGATGATCATTGTTACAGTGTTTACAGGATAAATGCTTGCTCTGCAAACCTCAGTGGAAAGGGAGTTTTCTTTAAATTAGACCATAGTATATCTCTGTGAATAGAAATATCTCAGAGAGAATTCTGACCCTCTGCCCACCAGAACAGGTGAAAATTTTTCTGATTAACTTTAAAAAAGACAGCATCGTATTAGTTAGAAATATCTTAACATAGTATATGTAAAAAATTATATTAACCCAGTTTTTTTTTTTCAAAAGAGCAATCATAAATAGTTGCAGATGAAGTCACCTGCCGACAGTGTCATGGTCAAAAGCAACAGTCTCAATGGGTAATCTCATTATATGATGTATATTTGAGATACTGTTTCCAAATTTGATGAATACACATACTCTCTCAGCTGCCTATAAATCTGTTGCCTTGTTTTGGTGTATTTATATTCCTGTAAACAAAAATATACTCCACTTGTATTTCAAACTGTGTTCCTTTAGCTTTTGCATATTATTTCAAAATGCCCTTTTAAAAGTTTTGTGAAGTGGTTCTTTTTTTTCTAGCCAGAGTAAAGCAAATTCTGCGCAGTAAAACCGAGTAGGTTTCTAGTCATTTCTACACTAAAAAGGTTCTCCATCCACATTTATCTGCTAGTAAATGAGGACTTTTTAAAATGCGTCAGTTCTACTGATGAATGGGCTTGTGAGTGTTCAAAATGAGCACCAGCATTGCTTTAAAAAAAAAAAAAAAAAAGCCAGCATTGTATATCATGCTTTCATGGCTCTCACATTATAGTATTTAATAAGCTGATAGTGCTGTTAAATATTTAGTAAAGGTTCCCTTGTAACCCTGCTATCTATTCAGATGGGATTTGAAGACATTTTTTCAGTACATAAGTAAAAATGATGTTCGAAAACTTGAAGTGGTTGTAGCATGGCATCTTTTCTAAATGAAGTGTGGGGTAACACGGTGCAAATGAGGTCAACAGATTCATGCCTACCAACACCTGAGTCATTTCACATGCTTTGAACTCAGGGTTCGAACTGGTTTTCACTTTGTCACTGTTAAGTCAAAGTGCTCTTGGGGTTATTTACATAGCATACTAAAAATGACATTATAGTATTTTAAAAACAAAAGGAAGCTCTTTACATTATGATTATTTTAAGCCGTCCTATCATCATCAGTGGAGCTTTATTATAGACATTTTCTCTTTTTCACTGAATAGAGGGGAAAAGAAAGAGATGAGGGCAAAACAGTTTATACTCCACTCCCAGCATATTATCAAATCCAGTTGGGGTTTAGTAAGTTAAATCTATTAAACATCTATTTTGGGTATACCATGGCAAATACTGAATAACAGATATTGTTTTACACACTCATATGATGCAAATGGATCATCCTTATCAGCTCTTTCTTATCATATGTGATAGTTACAATCTAAATAGCGGCTATTGTTCCTTTAATCTGGAATGACAATTGGTTTCTAGGATCCTTATGCAAAAATATTGGCAGTAAATATGATGCTAACATCATTACTGTCATGTTGGTGAGTCAGAATTCAGATCTAAATCTTTCAGTGCTCTCACTGTGTTACTAGTTTTGAAGGTGTAAAGATAAACGTTGGTAGTTTGTTCAGATTTGTATGTAATGTGGTTTGCTCTTCTAGGAGCCTATTTGCTTGACTCTAATTTTCATCCTGTTTTATATGCAGCCAGTGACCACAGTATTCATTCAAACTGCACAGAGACACATCTCATCTGTAAAACACAGCGTACTGATCTTATTTGCTATTTGTATTCTCCTAAAAAGAAACACAGGATTCATATGATGGCGGGGGGGGGGTAACATTTCGTTTTGAAATGATGTATATCACATACATGTTCATATCAAAGAAATGCATGATAAAGGATGGATAAAGGAGATAGCTTTAGGTATACATGAAGCAGGATAGAAGGAATGTGATACAGGGTTATATATAGGTGTGTTTAATATGCATTGCTTGATGTATGTTGACCTCAGGTTACAAGAGTAGAAAATCCCATTTTCCAGCTTGTTTCAAATGTAGTAAAAATGCTGCTTCAGTTGCTTTATGCTACTCACATTGGGAAAGGTGCTTATACTGTGATAATTATCATCAAGGAATATTAATGCGTTCAGCATTTGTAACCCAAAAACTCATTATAGCTTAAGCTGTGCATCATCTGTGAAGAGAGAACTTTGCCAGAATTCGCTCTTCACAGGGGTTGCCTCCTGCTTGCTGCGGAGTGGTCAGAGTACTGCAAGAGGTCACTTAGGCTATTTTTGAAAGCTGAAGTTTTGCAGTTTTTGAATCACTACCTTCTGTCTAAAGAGCTTATTGTTCTTGCCTCAAAATGTCCCTTTAATTGAATGCATAGTGAAGTGCAACTACTAATAATAACAATAATAAACAAATAAGGAAGTAACTGCGTAGAGCTGCATAGAATTCAAGAGGTTGGCACATACCATCCATAATTGAAGTATTGGTGTCTTTCCTTTTGTCATTGAGCAAAGGGATTCATTTACACCAGTTTCCTTAATGCAGGTGCCCTTGGGTTTCAGATAGAAATGCCCCCACTGGGGCTCCACTTCACAGCCCTCTGGCTGGAAATTGTGTAAATAAGACTGCAGGGTCAGCCTTCCCTTTTTGGCAGCAGTGTCCTTAATTAGTCTGTGACAGTCTTTCACATGAGCCTACACTGTTCCTGGGGTCATTCCTCACACATCTTAGACATCTATCTCGTGTGCACATAGATATTTTTGTATGTCTGTTGAAAATCATTCCCTTAGGGGAATATTGACATGGTAGGAATGAGAATCCCTGGGTGTGTCCAGAATTCTATAACTTAATCTGATCAAAATATCTGGTTAGGTGGCTCCGTGATAAATTCTAGGTGGTTAGTTTCATAAGAACATTGTGCCCTCACCTCAGGTTGGCAGCTTGTTGAAAAGGAGCTGTGTGTCTGGATATTTTTATGTGATTAAATTCCATTATTTTTCTCCCACTGATCCATTGCTTGTCATTTCCCATAAGCGACACTGCTCTGTACTGGATGTTATAGTTTGTGTTAGGCCAGGCAAAGAGCACTCACTAATACTTACTCCTCCCAGGCTGTCTGAATTTGCAGGACTGCTGTGTTCCTGAGGTCGAATTGTGACCCTGCCCCTGCCCCTGGGAGGACTAGAAAAATATGTTTCATAACTTCTCGTAGACCTATATGAAGAATAAGAAGGAAAACCATGAAGCCCATAGGCTCCTTTTAGATGAACTCTAAGGTTGGCATTCATCAAGCAGGAAAGCTTACCGTTGTGTGGGAGCTTCTTTACCGTGAGGGGTCACTGCTGGGGGTGCTGAGTCGGTCCTAGCGGAGGGCCCAGAAGAACCACATAATCATTCATAGAGCCCAGCAGACATGAATGCACAAGTTGATAATCTGGAGTCAACTTTCCCAAATGGAACTTACCTCTTAGAATCACTTATAGGAAGGAATGCTGACAGAACGAGTATACCCTGAATTCAGTGCAGATATCATAAGCTTGTTCCAATGGAAGCAATCTGGGTTTTATTTTGTTGTGTGGGTTTTGTTTGTTTGGGTGTCTGTTTTGTTGAATGGGACACAAGCTTTGTTTTCTTCAGTGGTGCCCCCATGCCACAAAATGGTTGGAAGTCCCAAGCCAGCACCCTATTCTCATTAGTTTTGGGTTGCAATACTGACATAATAGTTGAGAGATACGGTACAGATCTTCTGTGAGGATGTAAACTTAATAATCTTTATGAATTTTGAGTAACTCATAACTCCACTTCCTCGCCAAAAGAATTATGAAAAGATTGCTCTAAATCCTTCAGCCATTCTCTGCACTTGTGATAGATGCCATCCTCTTTACCTTGAGGCGTTAGAAATGAAAGTGTGGTTTTCTTTTTTCTTTTTTTTTTTTTTTGCAAGAGATAAAAATGTATACTTTTATAAGGAGCAAATTGCATTTTCATGTTTAAGTTCACTATTTGCACTTGATGTGGTGAGATCCAAATGTGAAGAATTGCCTTTGACATTATTTCTCTGTCTCCTGCATCCTGAGCTTGCTGCATTATTATGTTGAAGTGCACCATCGCATGGGATAAATGTGATGCTGAAAACCTGGAAGTAGGGAAAAGATTGCATTCTGTGTCCAGGCTGTTTTAGATAACTGTAACTTCTTTACTTACTGACAC